>NC_044061.1:9117382-9219882 GCF_902167405.1 Gadus morhua
CTCCCAGTGCATCGTGGGGGATATAAACGATTGACCAAGCCTTGACGATGGACCTAACAAAAAAATAATTTCGTGAAATTCTCAATGAAGGAATTGTTGGCAACTTCGATCCAATAAAACCGGAAATGTATCCTTCCCATGGTGTCTGCGGGCATTTACCCAGCCTCCCATCTGTAACGGCTTACCTCCCATCTTTTCAACTTATTTACACTTCACACACTTGTTGGGGAAGGACGGGCGAGGGAGGGGGAGGGACAGGGTCCTTCACCTTGAGTGCCCTCTCGTTACTGTACTTTAGGAGCTGTTTAGCGTACTTGTGTGTCTTTCTTTGCAGGGAGTGTTGGAGGTTACAGAACAGGAGCCTTCTCAGCATGGTCGTGTCACCTCAGCCAGCTCTTTGATAAGCACAGACGCTTCCCTTTAGCACGATACTGTCAAATACACAAATACACACACCCGGAGAGAGAGAGAGGGAGAGAGGGTGGGGGAGAGGGAGAATCCTGAATCTTGAGAGAAAGTACCAGAGGTAGCTTTAACATAGGTTCAGGGTAAACAAATGAAACTATATTTGCTAGGTAGCCTACTGTTTTTTCATTTTTGTTTTTGTCAGTATGCATATTTCACATTTTATATTCTGTAATCTGAGTGTGTTTTTTATTTTCCTTATTCTCTACTTTCACTTTGATGTGGGGATCAACAGAGTGAATCAGTATCATGACTGTTATTGTATTTGATACCCACTGCTTCACTTGCTTGTTTTACAGAGGTGCTTCAAGTCTCCTCAGCGTGACGCTGACGATCCCCCCCATCAAGGTTCTCCACAGAACCCCCTTATTGAGACAAGAACCAACCAGAGTTGATTGAGCCGTGGAAACATGGGCTTTGTACTGCAAACGCTTGTCCTTTCAAATGGTTCAAGTTAAAAGTGCAGGCTTCAGTGTAAAAGCTTCATATTAAACATCCTTGTATTTCTAACATGTAACTGTTTTAAAAGAACAGGATGAGATTGGTGTCTCTGAGCGAGTGTGTGCGTGTGTGTGTGTGTGTGTGTGTGTGTGTGTGTGTGTGTGTGTGTGTGTGTGTGTGTGTGTGTGTGTTTTTGTCTGTGTGTGTGTGTGTGTGTGTGTGTGTGTGTGTGTGTTTTTGTCTGTGTGTGTGTGTGTGTGTGTGTGTGTGTGTGTGTGTGTGTGTGTGTGTGTGTGTGTGTGTGTGTGTGTGTGTGTGTGTGTGTGTGTGTGTTTCTATAATATTGACTCCCCTACATTTAGAACACACATGCTAATTCCCTTAAGACGCAGTTAGCATTTGCATCTCATACACTCTAATTAGACTGCTCCTGTCCCACTTTGGGGTGTGTGTGTGTGTGTGCGTGTTTGTGTGTATCCTCTTGTGTGTGTGTGTGTGTGTTGCTGTGTGTGTGTGCGTTTGTTCGCTTGAGTTTGTTTGTGTGTTTTTATGCGTCTGTTTATAGGCATATTAGTGTGTGTGTGTGTGTGTGTGTGTGTGTGTGTGTGTGTGTGTGTGCGTGTGTGTGTGTGTGTGTGTGCGTGTGTAGTTGTGTGTGTGTGTGTGTGGGCAGGTATAAATAGTAGGAGGTCATTTACAAGATCTTGTCCTGATGCCAGTGAGGTGTGAATCCCAGTCTTCTCACCTCCGATCCCCCTCTCAGCCCCTCCAGCCCCCCCACACATCCCACATCTCTCTCTGCCTCCCCCTCCTCCCCTCTCTTCCCCCCTCCCCCCCAGGTGTCAAACCCCCCACTGAGGTGACACGTAGCACTCGTCTGGGAAAGGGCAGCGTTGCCCGAGCACACGCACACAGGGGCACGCACGCCCACACATCTGCACACGCACACACACGCACACACGCACACACACACACACACACACACACACACACACACACACACACACACACACACACACACACACACACACACACGCACACACACGCACACACACACACACACACACACACACGCACACAAACACGCACACACACACGCACACACACACTCGCACACACACACACACACGCACACACACACACACACACACACACACACACACACACAAACACACACGCACACACACACACACACACACACACACACACACACACACACACACACACACACACACACACACACGCACAGCATGGTGGGGTTGGAAATTGTCTACCCTCCATGGCAGATCTTTTACTTCTGTCGATTATCGGGGTGTCATCCGGTCGCTTGACACAACATTCGGGTTGCCGGGACAACCCAGCCCGTTGGGATTATTTTATGGGGGTGCAACTTCTCCGTCTCTTTCCTAGCTGTGCCTGTAACCATCGCTGTGGTCTGGGGTGTTCCCCCGTGAAAAGACCTGCTGGCCTCCAGGCACTGAAGTTGTCTAGACAACTTGCGCCCAGGAAGCCCTGTGTGTTACCACTCGCCTAACATGCATGAGGCCGTGGTTATCGTCCGCTATCTGACCGCTGAGGCCGCTTATAGCCTGTGTATCTCCCGGTGTCTGGCTCCCCCCCACCCCCCCAGAGATAACTCCTGTCACACTCTCACCCTGCATGTTTTGGGACTGGATGTGTGGGTCAGGAATCGGATTCGGCAGACACAGTGGAGAGGGCAGACGGGAAGCTCCAAGGCCAATCACCTTTGGTAAAACCCCAAGTTACTCTGCTTGTGGTGGACATCATATCTGACATATCTGAATTAGTAGTTGATCACAAATTATGAAACTGGTCAGAAGCCTGTGCGCTACTTCTTGTGTATTTATTTATTCAACCTTTTCATCAAATACTACATTAAGGGCTCAGAGACCAACATAGGCAGCCCTTATACAGCATGCTAGGAATTACATGCCTTGTATACAGTTAGTAGATATCTGAGCCCACTTATAAATGACGTCTGAGAGCCTGATAATTATGATTATCGTAGCCCAATTATATTATGGATAATAATAGTGGGAAGACACAGTCATTGCCCTCTTAGGCAACAGTTAACTGAAAAGAATAACATATATTCTTCTTCCTCTGTGGAATATATGTCATGGATGTTATTAAGTAGGTAGTCTTTCCAAAGAGTGACGATGGAATCATATTGTTTATAACATTTGAATAATTTGCTGCGAAGTAACGTTCTGTTGGTCTACTGTTGTTTTACTGAGCTACTGCCATGTAAACCATCGCCCACTAGTGGTGGATGGAGTGTATAGCGTTTAGAGCAGAGCGTTACAGCAGACTAGTAGAGAAAGACTTTTGGTGTGCTGAGTAGCATTTTTGTTTCTAAATGTGATCAGCATCCCCTAGATGATATTTTTTCCTTTATCAATGGGATAAAAGACGATTAAAGATCAAAGACAGAGAATTTAATGGATGAGGCTTTAATGTAGGCCTACTCCTTCGCCTACTAGTGGTAGATAGGAGTAACAATTTTGGCTCTGAAAAGATGCTTCCTTTTTTTTTTTTTTTTTCATGTGATCATCTTGCCCTGCATGATCACATGTGCGTTTTTTCAATGAGCACATTTGGTAGGGAGGGAATAAAACACGAATTATAGAACTTGTGATTCTGCCTGGTTTACCAGAATTTCGCAATCACACACGCACACACACACACACACACACACACACACACACACACACACACACACACACGCACACACGCACACACACACACACACACACACACACACACACACACACACACACACACACACACACAGACACACACACACACACACACACACACACACACACACACACACACACACACACACACACACACACACACACACACACACACACACACACGCACACACACACAAACACTTTTAGAATAACCTTTAATTGGACCTTTATTTACCTCATATGGTCAAATAAAAGGTGAAGGTATAGCCGAGACTGCAAAAAAAAAGATGGAGTTAAAGCGCCATCTAGCGTAAAATAAAAGTTAACAAATTAAATACTATTTGAGCGCAATTCTCCATGTCGTGCTTGCTTGCATAATAATGTCTGCATTCAAAGATGATGAAAAAAAATAATGTATTTAATAATATACAACATATGCAAATTCTACGCTGAATGTTGACCCAGTGAACACTGTGAGCATTTGCTTTTACCACGAAAGTGTTTTCTGTTTACATTTGGCTCCATCTGTCATGGAATCACAAGGCTGTGTATTGTTGTTCTGTTTGATGAATTGGCACTACCTGTGGTCTCTGGTCAACTTTATGGGCAGTCATAACATTATTTATGGACAATCATAACATTATAAGAGCCAAATTCAAGGTTTTGACAATGCCCTTTTGTCAAAAGGCCGTCCTAGTGACACCTTGTGGACTGTTGATGTCAAGAGTTGCTATTTCTCTCAATTAAATTCAAAAAGTAAAATAAAAGTTAACAAATTAAATACTATTTGAGGACAATTCTCCATGTCGTGCTTGCTTGCATAATAATGTCTGCATTTAAAGATGATGAAAAAAAAATGCATTTAATAATATACAACATATGCAAATTCTACGCTGAATGTTGACCCAGTGAACACTGTGAGCATTTGCTTTTACCTCGAAAGTGTTTTCTGTTTACATTTGGCTCCATCTGTCATGGAATCACAAGGCTGTGTATTGTTGTTCTGTTGGATGAATTGGCACTACCTGTGGTCTCTGGTAAACTTTATGGACAGTCATAACATTATTTATGGACAGTCATAACATTATAAGAGCCAAAATTCAAGGTTTTGACAAAGCCCTATTGTCAAAAGGCCGTCATAGTGACACCATGTGGCCTGTTGATGTCAAGAGTTGCTATTTCTCTCAATTAAATTCAATTTAAAAAAGCTTTATTGGCATGAGAAACACACTTTAACATTGCCGAAGCAGGCGAAAAATGGGGAGATCAAAATATAAAACGTTAAATAAAAAATATATGCATATCAAATATTAGACATTAAATATTAGACATTAAATAATCAATATTGATTAATTCAAAAGTGGAATTCTATAAAAAAGCCAGTATCTCCTATTAACAGAAGGCTTACAGGAGCTATCACTCTCTCTCTCTTTTTTATTGAAATACCTTAAGAACCCACACGGCTTCCCATTGATTCCTGAACCCTTTGAGGATCTATAGGATCTTTCCTCCATTCAGAGATGTACTGTTTCTTTAACGTGAATATTCATTCACATGCTGATGTTTGTGGGGACACGGCTCATGGCTCCTCCCACTTGAGTCTCATTCATTCATAATGAGTGGGACACATCCTTTATTATCATCATTTGTATTATTATATCATCCTACTTATTTTGCAGCCTTTCTCATCCTCTCCTATTCATGCTCCCTCCTAACTTCCCCTACATAACAGAATAGGCACCGCCTTCTATTTGCTACATGAAATATACCATCGCCTCTCCCGTCTCCCCACAAACTACCCATTCTCCTCTCCTCTGCTGTGTCAGGACTGCTAGACCCCTCCCCCTCGCTCTGTCTGTCTCTCCCCCCTCTCTCCCTCTCTCTCTCCATATCACTCTCCCCCCCCCCCCCCCCCCCTCTCTCTCTCTCTCTCTCTCTCTCTCTCTCTCTCTCTCTCTCTCTCTCTCTCTCTCTCTCTCTCTCCCCCTCTCTCTCTCTCTCTCTCTCTCTCTCTCTCCCTCTCTCTCTCTCTCTCTCTCTCTCTCTCTCTCTCTCTCTCCCTCTCTCTCTCTCTCTCTCTCTCTCCCTCTCTCGCTCTCTCTCTATGGGCGCTGCATGGGGTGAGGGTAGGGATTCCAGCCGGCGATGTCACTGTAGCTCATCTGAGAGAGGGCTGAACCGACCAGCCGCCCATCTCACACTGGACAGCAGTAGCTTGCACCTGCTGCCTCACCAACTTGACAGAAGACAGTAGAAGCCAATGTTGTCAGGTTGGATATGAGATGGGTCGACTAATAAAATAGCCAGCGACGGATAAGTGAGCTTTACAGGATAAGATGCAAAGAGGCAGTCGGATGAAGTGAGGGACGATTGTGAGCGGGTTCTGTAGCTACTTACTCAACATGGGAATCTGCTGTGGAATTACAAGTTGATTCACTGCTGACCAAGTGCTACCGCTGGACGGAGAGAGAGACCAGACCGCCGGGGCCGAAGGGGTCATAGAGAGGAGTCTATAGGAGGAAGTGGACCCAGCCCAGTCTGTTTCCACTGGGTCATCGCAGAGGAAAACACTTCCCATTGGACAGCTGATCACAGACAACTTGGTGGGACAACAGTGCACTCTACTGTCGGAGGTGAGACCAACAAGCAGACTACATGTGACGTATGTCTTTGTTTATTTGTGTTGATGATAAATATGTGCATGAAAGACAACCAAAGGCATAAACAACAGCAGTGTACTGCAAAGAGAGAAAGAACTGTTTTCCTTACTATTGTACTTGGATGAGGTTGTTCGATTCTTGCATGCACATGTACATCACATTCACCAGCATTTTATTCATATCATGCATCATGCACCACTGATTTATTAATGACGAAGATGGTTATGAATCTATTATGAATCATATATTCTATCAGGATATGTCAGCCTATCCCTCCCCCGTTCAGTTACCGCAGAGAGGCATATTCCACTTTAAAGCAGTACCACACCCTGATTGGTGGAATAACATCGGTTGCAGAGTGCCGGTTGGTTGGTTCAGCTGCCTGACAAGGAAGGGCGTGTTCCAGGGGTAGTTTATAGTTATATGTCAATCTACAGTGTTTACAGTGTTGTCCTCTCATATAATATGTATGCATATTATGTTTATGCAGCACATAGACAGAAAAACAGATTTTCCCTAGACGGCCAAACCTTCTCACCAATAACACTGAATAATGTTTTCCCATTTCCCATAATGCTGATGAGCCAATGTTAAAATGTAAATGTAAAAATAAATATTGACGATGGAGATACACCACAGCCAGGATTTAGCAGATAGACACAATGTAATAACAACTCTGGGAGATATAATCCACAGAGATATCAACATTAAAGAAGAAGAACAATGTTTCACATTCTGAGAGTGATGTTAATGGGTGAGCCTCAAAGGGAGAGAGGTAGTAAGACAGCCATTGACAGAAAAACAGGTAGGGGGAAAAATAAAGAATGTACTCTCTCTCTCTCTCTCTCTCTCTCTCACTCTCTCTCTCTCTCTCTCTCTCTCTCTCTTTCTCTCTCTCTCTCTCTCTCTCTCTCTCTCTCTCTCTCTCTCTCTCTCTCTCTCTCTCTCTCTCTCCCCCCCTCTCTCTCCCTCTCTCTCTCTCTCTCTCTCTCTCTCTCTCTCTCTCTCTCTCTCTCTCTCTCTCTCTCTCTCTCTCTCTCTCTCTCTCTCTCTCCCTCTCTCATTTTCTCTCTGTTAAACAGTAGCCAGGGACTATACTTCCATACATACCAACACCCAGGAAATGCACTTGGCGGCTATAAACCAATCATATGACTTGTGGTCAGCCTTAAGTGATTACTGAGAAACATTAAACCGGCGAGCGAGGGAGAAGCATTGGCAAATGGACGGCAGGAAGAGAGAGAACAAGAAGAGAGAAGTAAAGACGAAAAGGCCATGTGTCACTTCTGAGAGTGCTCTTGATCAACCGCTTTCTACTTTCCTTGTCTGATCCCATGCATGGCATCACCCCAAGTGATGCCAATACAACCATATTCTTTAATTTTCAGGTGAATATTTGATATATTGTTGAAGGAAAAATTATAACAATTAATTGATCATCATCTAACCTGTTCATTTCAAGGTATTCATAGTTATGCTTCACATGCAAACATGCTTCAGTCCTCTGTGACTCATTCGGCTCCGCCATGCGATTGTTTTCCCGTTACAGTGTTTTCTGAAAAGGACGGTGCGTACAGGAGAGCGGACCTTCTTTCTCAGAACCAGGGGAAGCTCGCCTCCTCCACCCCTCATGAGCTGATTCTAGTGAGCTGAGACCAAAGCAAACCCACGATCAGACTGGATCACAGCCAAACCAGGCAGAGAATCCACCTCAGCCCAGACCTCCGTCTTCAGTGAGCTCTGAGGAGCCATTGAGTGGTCTGTGTGACAACAGAGAGACCTGAAGATACTACACCGCTACACCAATAGTCTCTCCGAGGGTGGGGTTCTCTCCCCAGCGCCATGTACTCCCCTCAGAGTCTCCACCGGTGGGGCATCACCCACAGTGAGAGCATGGAGCGACTGGCCTACAGCCAGGGTAAGTCATCTCCTTCAGCCATGTCTCCCCTGGACATATATTAGGTCATCTATCTGTCTCTCTATCTACTGCCAAGCCTCTCTCGCCCCTGCTCTCACCCCCCCTCCCCCCTCCCCTCTCACACATTCTCTCTCTCTCGCTGATGTGTTTCTTCTGTTGGTTGTATGACTCATTCAATGTCGTCTGTCCTTCATCAATAGAATTCCTTGAAAATGTTTTACTTGCCTTTCATTTTTTATTATATTCCAAACGTTTTAACTATGCATTGCAAGGTAAGTGAGTAAGTTAATACTTAAACAATACACTAATAGATAGACACATCAAATTAAGTTGGATTCAATGTAAGCTATAACTTATGGTAATAAATATACAGTTTTTACAGTTGTAGATAATGTTTGCAAAATTGCAATAAACACGAATGTACTCCGTGCAGAGACTAACCAGTTTAAGGCCTCCATCTCGCTTTATACAGTAGGGGGCGCTGTAGTGCTCTGTTCTCAGCCACACAACCATTACGTAGTGTTTTTGTGTGTCTCGTGAGCTTTGGCCACGGCCCTCCAATGGGTGCAGCGGAACACTCGGCGTTCACTATCCGCTAGCAATATCCTAGTAAACACTACTGTACAGACCTGACATGAATGGCAAGTGCTCTTTGGACTACCAGCTATTATGGACGTGTCGCTAGCATACATCATGTCAACCGGATCATAGTGTTTACATTTCTTGTGCGTGCGGGGGTGGGATCTATGCACCAGATCCTTCATTGTTTTGACGAGAGACATCCCGAGATTCTTTTGATCCTTACTGCTCGCCTGGTGAACGGTCCATGGATGTTAGCTTATGTTGGTTAGCCCGCTCCATCCACCTCGCATTTTCCTGCTGTGTCCATTAGCGTTATTCGTTGTGTAGGGTGATCGATGGCATCGTCCGCAGAGCACGACTTGGCTTTCGCCGAGGCGGATAACAACAAGGAAAAGGCATTTGGGATTTTGCGATTGCAGGATGAGAAAGCAAACCTCGCCGGAGATAATAAAGCTAGTGGCAGCGGTAGCACCGTGCGGACAGGGGGAGACGGCCGATGGCAGGTTCCTATATTTGCCTTGGCCAGGAAAGCATCCGAGACGTTTTCTGGGAGCATACATGTCCTGCCCAAGGTGTCAGACCACAGGACGTCCCTGCCCGAGGAGTGGACCCCCAAAGGTGAGTTCCAGTGATAGCTGTGGTGCAGGAAGGATGCCTCGCATAAGAGCTTGGACCTTTTTTAATTCGGTTCAGTTGAATAGAAAAGGGGTTGCCACTCGTTACATCCTCTTCTGGACAGATTCATCTCTTGTCTGACGTACAATAACAGTTTAAATGGACAATAAAACCAGGGATTGTTACATAAGTATATATCAACATCCCTCATCCCGAAATATATTCGCTGTATTCAAGTGTATGAGATGGGTTTACGTCTACAACTCAACCAATGGCGTCTTTGCCTTGCCTTGATTAGCCACCACAATTACAATATTTTAAATCGAACTATTCCCAGGACTCATAGATGACACAATTTCAGCCATCCTCTCATTTAGTGACCCCATGCACTATGTCATTTAATGCACCATGTCCTTCTGCATCAATGTTACAAACAGCAGGGCCTGGTGATGTCTGCAGAACATTGGTTTCTGCCATTGAGCTCATCTTAAGCACTCTTCTACCCTATTGACTGTGTCACAAGACTCCATTGATAAGATTGTAAACAGCATGTGCTTTTTGATGAAGACACAGGGCACAACAGTGGCCCCTATAATGTCTGTTCAAGCAAAAATTTGACTCTCTAAAAAACGACAAGAAACAGGACATCATCAAACACTAACTATGAAATGTAGGCAATAGCTTAGATTTTCCTTAATGTACTCTACTAACTTTTAACCATTGACCCCAATACATCATTATATCATAGGCATGTCATTAATTGCCTATGATACATCTTTATTCATCAATGGGATAATTTGCATGTCTAATGTTGCGGTGATCATGATGTCATTTGGCAGGTGTTTTTACAGTGTCTCAAAAGCCTAGTTTGAATGTTACCCTACATTATCAATGGGACATAGGCAAAACACAACTACTCAATTTCTTCATATGGTTTAATCAAAGACATATTCAAAACTTGTAGAGTTCTTACAAGAAATATATAAAAAATATATTTCATATTTCATTTAAGTTTTCCTGGGTAAAAATATAGTGTCAATAAATCGTTACCGCTAACTTTGAAAGATTGTACCCCTAAGCTACTCGACCTGACTACTTGTCCTAATCTAGCTACTTCATTAAGCAGCATTGGTTTTCTAAGAAAACTAATATTTTCTAAAAGTTGTCAATGAAATCCCTGACTGTGTTGTCAAATTATGGACACAAGATTCCCCCTGAACATTGACCTATATAGCCTAATGCCATCTCCAGGTAACCACTGAGTAATTTGTCTGTATGCTTTTTAGTCAAACTGCTGCGGTTGGTCATTAATCACTGCCCCCATCGGGCACAGGTGATGCACAGTGTTGCTAGGCAACGGATCTACATGTCTTGTGTACGGTGTGGCGGCCACAGTGCTCTGTGTTGCTGTACATCCTCACATGGGAGAGGAGTAGTAGGCACGAGTATAAAAGGAACACGACAGTCATCTTAATGTTTACTGCCCTAGTCTTCTGCCCATTTGATTCTGATGAACTTGGACTAGGACATGGGCTATTTGATCAATGAACTTCAGAACTCTATAACCAGGAGGAATGACATGTGTCCAAACAAAAGATTGGCATTGCTTTCATATTCTGATACATGGACCGGTGTCTCGTAAGACGGCAACGAAGAAAGACATGATGTAATCAGGATACATTTGTGTGGTCTGTTTGGCAATCGCCATGTAGCCTCCACCATAGTTGTCCAGTCATCCCTCTCTAGAGTTGATGACAAACTGTTACACGCTGCTGCCTTCTTGCCAAGTTGAGGGTGTCACCATACGGCAGTCTCTCTTTCTTACTTTATTTTTCATTCTCAACAAAACAATGACAAAAGTGGTTCTCAAACTGCCAATGAATTGTTGAATGTAGATCTGTGTTAGCCTGGAAATCCAGATCCACAACTAGCAAGCTGTTGGGTCTGGCAACGAGTAATGAAAGTGGCCCAACTCGAGGGGCGGCACCAAGCATGCAATTTGAAAATATCACACTACCACAAATCAAAAGAATACAAGGGGTGACGTATCCAGACCAGCGGAGCTAACCAATAGATAAGACTCTTGCCGTATCCGGCGGTAAAACAGCAACGCTTTCGGCCCGCCTATTCAGATACACCGATGTTATTGGTTAATGTTCTGTTCCAGGGGAATCGGGGAGTGAGTATATTGCTCGTTCCCAGAGTGACTCGCTGAGCAAACACAAATTGTGCTCTCACGAGAACTCTGGATTTCTGGGGTAGATCCGTGTCTGACGGTGCTTAAAAGCATGTATACTGGCCAACGTGCAGCAAAAGAGGATTTGGGCTATTGTATATTACTCCACGCCCACTATAGATGTATTGTAGGAAGAGTTGCTTGAACAGTAGGCGAGTACATACGAGTGTGCGCATATCTTACTTCAGGCAATGAGAATATGGGAAAACGTGACCAGCGTGTAAGCCCATAACTGGCTCACGAAATCTGAAATGAAATAAAATGTCCTTACAAGTCATTTCACACTACAAGCCTGAGCAAGGCACCTAACCCTAACATCCCGCTGACGAGCTGGACGTCGCCCTTCATGGTTGACTCCGCCGTCGGTGTGTGAATGGGTGAATGTCAGGCAATATTGTTAAGCGCTTTGGAGAAAAGCGCTATATAAATGCACTCCATTTACCATTTACCAAGTGTAATTTCACATTACAAATGTGAAACGAATTAAAAACAGTGTAAAACAGAGTAAAATAGTAAAATCAAGCTGCACTCTGTCCTATGTTTGGATGGAGAGTGTTGTTGGAGAAGCGATACATCCGGCAGCATCATGCTACTACTACCTCGCTGTCTGACCCCCACCCCCGTGTGGTTCTGGCCCCCCCCCCCCCCCCCCCCCCCCCCCCCCCCCCCCCCCCCCCCCGGCAGCCCTTCGGGACCCCATGGCCATGGAGCGGGCCAACCTGCTGAACATGGCCAAGCTCAGCATCAAGGGGCTCATCGAGTCGGCGCTGAGCTTCGGGAGAACGCTGGACTCGGACTACCCGCCGCTGCAGCAGTTCTTCGTCGTCATGGAGCACTGCCTCAAACACGGCCTCCGAGGTACGGGGTCAAAGGGCAGGCGGGTGGTCGTGGTGGAGCGCACGGGAGAAGTTGGCCCTCGCCGCGCTTTCTGACAGACATCGTTCTGCCTTTCAGGACGATGTTGAGGTGTAAACATCGTGTAAAGTGTGACAGGTATAAAGTACATATAAAGACGGTTTGTGGTGGCTGAATGGGTTAAACATCCGACGTTCACCCAGGAGACCGGGATTCGTGTCCTGTATTATCTTTAGACTTGGGTCACTTAATATACTTTCCTTTTAGGTAACAAACCTATTTGATTAGGTAAAGGAAACACAGCTACCTGGTTAGGTTTTGGCATTACCATTACTTGGTTAAGTTAAGGGTTAGGTGGAAAGCCCTTTCTGGCCGATAGCCCAGAAGGCAGACACGTCGCATGTGCTATTGTTTCTTGTGTGCGTCTTCTATGCGACAACATCAGTTCCAGATTTTGAGTCTCTCTCTCTCTCCCTCTCTCTCCCTCTCTCCCCCCCCCACCCTGCAGTAAAGAAGTCCTTCCTGGGTTTCAACAAGTCTCTGTGGGGTCCACTGGAGCTGGTGGAGAAGCTGTGTCCCGAGGCAGCCGAGATCTCCGCCTCCGTACGGGACCTCCCCGGCCTCAAGTAAGAACGCACGCTGACGGGCACGCGTGCATTTTGATGTAGTTTGAACACACAGCCATCATCTTCCACCCTCTCTCTCTTAGTGTGTTGTCTATTGTTGTCTATTTGCATTTTGTTTGAGAGTCTCTGAATGTAATCCTTTTTGTAAAGCGACTTCAAGAAAAGCGATCTAAACAATCTATTATTATTAGTATTATTATTATCAGGCCTGGAAGATCCGGTAAAACGAATCATATCGTGTGAATTTTTTTTTGATTCATGGTGTGACATCTGTTGGGGTCTGTCCCATCTAATAATGTCTCTTCATCATATCTCGAGAATACAACGTGTAGGCCAGGTTGCGATAATTTTGATAATATTTTCATTAACATACATGTTTACATAAAAACATGCATTGTACATCCATGCATACGCACCACCAGCCACCGAGCGCTACCGTGGGGAGGGAGTTGTGAAACTGGCACATATGGTTAGTTACCAGTGAGCTGAATTTACCTGGCAGGGGGGGAAGCGATAGTGTCTTGCTTCTGCTTTCCCTCAACCTCTTTCTCATTGTTCTTCTGCCTCCTCTACCTGTCCTGAGTTGTATGAACATTTTCACACGCTGGGAATGCTCCGTTAGGTGAAGGACAAGCGTTGGCGTCTGGGTGCTGTGTGCCGGAGGCAGGAGGCAAAATGTGTGCTGTAAACAAATCAAAAGTTTGTTTCCAGCACATCCAAGATGAAGGGCGAGACTATCAAGTCATTCGTAATCGTGCCTGTTGTTGCGTTGATATCAATACTACATGTGTTTGGGTGTCTATTAACACTTTCTGAAAGGGTCTTAAGTCTCTCTCTGTCTTACCCACAACGAAATGTACTTAAAGCTAGTTTTACTTCCCACACTTTAATTTACTAAGGAAAACCGCTTGTTTTTCCCCATCACACCAGTGAGTGCCGTGGCTTGTGGTCGCAGTAAGAGGTATCTGCTGCTATCGGTTCTCTCCTACAGGGACCTTCACCGTAGTCTGGTCTTTAGCAGCACATTAGACTTCATGGTCTGAATCTTTGGCCTACACCTTAGAAAGGGGAACAACAGTCTGGTACAGACGTTTCCCCCATGAAGTGCTGAGTCAGTAGGTTCAGTTGATGGAACAGATGACACATGTAAACCTGATTCGATGCTTCACTAGGATACAGGAATAGCTGCCGGGCAAGATAGACACCATTTATCTAGGATGCAAATGTTGTTGGATAAAAACATTCCAGGATGTATTGCTTTGGATTTAAAGTGTCTGCTAAATGACTGCATTGTAAAAAAGTAGTAGCACCAGTAGTTGAACTAGAAGTAGAAGTAGTAGTAATTTAAGTAAAGCAGCTTACGGTGTGACCTTTAGACGCGGGAGGGGCATTCATTTAGATATCGTTAAATCACCTTAAACTGTTAAGGCGTGGCAACAGACCTGTTCCAGTCCCCACAGCTACAAAGGGAATTCAGGACCTACTCGTCTATTCATCAAGTAAACTTCATTTCTATAATCACAGTTACAGTCTCAACACCCAAAGCTCCCAGAGCGGTGAGGAAAAACTCCCCCCAGGGAAATGAGAAGGAACACGGAAGAGGGATCTGTATAATGACCTGCTTGTTTTGTTTGTGTGTGTGTGTGTGTGTGTGTGTGTGTGTGTGTGTGTGTGTGTGTGTGTGTGTGTGTGTCTAGGACCCCATTAGGCAGAGCGCGCGCCTGGCTGCGCCTGGCGCTCATGCAGAAGAGACTAGCGGACTACTTAAGACTCCTTATTACCAGGAAAGACCTGCTGAGGTACACACACACACACACACACACACACACACACACACACACACACACACACACACACACACACACACACACACACACACACACACACACACACACACACACACACACACACACACACACACACACACACACCAGGAGACCTGACCTCAGTTGGCGCTTCATGCCGTTCGTCCTCGTCTTGCTAACACGCTGAAAGCCAGCAAAAAAATGGCCCTTTAATCAAAACAACGAGTGTCAAATGACCGTTCCCTTACCATCACTTTGAGTCAACATTTGACGACCCGTGGGCGTGTTACTGTGTCTCTACCTTCCACAGTGACTTCTACGAGAGCTCCGCTGTGTTGTTGGAGGAGGAGGGAGCCGTCATCGTGGGCCTGCTCGTGGGACTGAACGTCATCGACGCCAACCTCTGTGTGAAGGGAGAGGATCTGGATTCCCAGGTAAACACACGCACACGCATAGGCACACATATGCATACACGTACACACACACACACACATACACGTACATACCCATGCAAATACACACGCACATTACACGCATTCACTCTCACACAGATATGTGATGTTATGATTTCAAGGTGATCCTATAAAGTCGGTATATGTTCCTTTCTCTTGCCATCGGGGAACTTGGGCTACTTAAACAAGCCCCGATTTACCCCTCTTCAAAACGTTTTTTTCTCTTTTAAGTATGTATGTTTTATTTCTCATGGATACGTATTCATGAATGTTTTTTGTCTCCTTGCAGGTCGGGGTGATAGACTTCTCCATGTACCTGAAGAATGACATTGATGACTACAGGAGCGAAGAGAGGTAGAATTGCTTTCCGTCCATTTCGAAATATTTCTACTTCTCTCTCTCTCATCATCTCTAATCAAATTGGGTACGTCCGTTTGCAGAATTCTATTTTCATCTCTGTTTCCATGTCAACAGGAACAGTCAGATAGCCTCCATCTTGGATCAGAAGAACTATGTGGAGGAGTTGAACAGACAACTTAAGTAGGATTTACTTACACCCTATAGTCTTAAATGTGGATTTCACCATCAATCATCTAGTTCATATTTAATATTCAATAAGGAAGTCTATGTTTACTTTGTCTTGTAGTGTGGGGCCTGTAATTGTTCAATTATTGTACGACACAATTTGACAGTTTGAATTATACAATACCATAAATACGATATTGGCAGCTGATAATAATATGAGCTGTTCTCTCAGAGTTCCCATACATATTATTCAGCCGTAGATAGTGGATATGACCGCGGTTCGGATTAAAGCGATGCAGTCTCTTTTATGATGGATATCTGGTTGACTGTCCCAGCGTGTCTAAGGAGGAGAATATGTAGAAACAATCAGTGTGTGTGTTTGTGATTTGTTCAGCTCCACAGTCAATGGTCTTCAGGGCAGAGTGGACAATCTGGAGAAGTCGAACACTAAGCTCATAGAGGAGGTGGGACTCGAACCATGAACAATGTTTGCTTTAGTCCATTCATAGCATGTGATTGTTATATGTGTTTATGTATTATGTATTTGCTTTCAGTTGGCGATAGCCAAGAACAACATCATCAAACTACAGGAGGAAAATCAACAGCTAAGAAGTGAAAACAGCCTAATTTTACTAAAAGCAAAACAACATTTAGAGGTATCGAGACTGTAACTGTTACCACTGTCACACACACACACACACACACACACACACACACACACACACACACACACACACACACACACACACACACACACACACACACACACACACACACACACACACTCTATTGGGAAGAACTTGATTCTAAAGGCGTGGTGTCTGTGCAGCTGACGCAGGGCGATGTGACCGTGGAAAGGGACACATACAAACAGTCCCGCCAGGGTCTGGACGAGATGTACAACGAAGCCCAGAGACAACTGAAGGAGGAGTGCCAGCTCAGACAGGTGGGAGGGGTCAAGGATCATGGGGGGGGGTGGGGAATGATGTCCGGTCTGGCTGTGTTAATGTGTGTCAGTGTTTTAATGAAAATAATCCGGTTGTACGTTTTCAGGATGTGGAGAACGAGCTGGTGGTGCAGGTGTCCATGAAACAGGAAATGGAACTGGCTATGAAACTTCTTGAGAAGGACATCCACGAGAAACAGGTGAGACTTGGTTCCTTTGCTGCGTGTTTAGGCAGGAGACCAAACACTGGGTGTTTGGTGGTACCCTGAATTGGCTCTTCCTCTCACACTTCATTAAACATCACAGAATTATCCCAGGTTATATCTTGTTGGTGCAATCGATGAATCAAAATTGTCATTGTTTTGTATTTGTGGCTTTGGCTTCTAAATCCTGAAATGTTCCTGTCACACTCAGGAAGTGTGATGTATAATTGTTTTATTTTCTACATTTCTGTATGCAAAAGTAAAACCAAGATTTGAATGCAGAAATCTAGATAGAGAAAGTAAACAAGACACAAGGAGCGCATGCTACAGCTTGTGAAGGCGAACTCCGTCCCTCTGTCACAACAGCACAAGCGTGCCAGCACATATTGAACCACGGTGAATCATTAGCAGCGAGCGCTGTGGACACAAGGCTTTGTGTTCGGTGCAACCGGTCAAGCGGCTGCCTCTGTGTCCACAGGATACTCTCATCGGGTTGAGACACCAGCTGGATGAGGTCAAGACTATCAATGTAGAGATGTACCAAAAGATGCAGGTAGCTACATCTTACCCGTCGCTGAATGCCTGATGATGACAAACGCTTCCATGCATACGACCCGTAACAACTATTTAAGGCGGAACGATTTGGGGAAATAATCGAATTGGGATTATTTCGACCAATATTGCGATTGCGATCTAGTATGCGATTTTTCTTTTTAAAGTTCCTTACGTTCTGTATTATTCATTAAACAAGCAATAAATAATTATATATGTAGCAGTCAACATATAAACTGCTCTTTCCTTTAGGCCAGTCCTATGTGTTGAGATGAATTTATACAACAACTTTATTTAACTATTGAATTCTAATAGAAAAATAAATACGAAAAAAAAAGCAATGCAACTCGAGTTCTATTACATCAAGATGTCGGTTTGAATTCGATTAATCGTTCAGCCCCACAACTATTGAATGTTGACTATGGTTGTCCAGACCTCCGATGACGGGATGCAGCAGAAGAACGACATGATTCATAGACTGGAGGAGAAGACCAATCAGATCTCTGCCACCATGAAGCAGCTGGAGCAAAGGTAAGAGCAGACCAGCTGTGTTGGGCGGCCTCAAACCGAAATAGGGAATGATTGACACTATTGACACTATATAACACTGACAGGATTTTTCCAAACAGTCCAAACCAATGACAACAAATGTAGCCTGTATATAAATATATATTCACACATGTAAAACATAATAAATTACTTTTAATAAATCGGTAAACGTAGCATCTGATAATTTAGGTGTCAAGGTTTTATTTTTTGAGGATCTAGGGCATTCTGTGTTGCTATAGCATTAGGCACCATTAGGGCTAGCTGTTTGCTGATTGGTTGATTGCCTTGAACACCTAGCTTTGTCATGTCCCAGTCAACATGGTCCATTCCCCCCCTCTCTTTTCTCCCATTGGTTTAAGTGAGTTCCATGCTTTTTGTGATTGGTTCGAGAGGTGTGCTTTGTTGTACAGCACAGGTTAGACGCTGTCTCAACTGTTGACTCTAGACCAGGGTTTAAATCAAAGTTCGGGCTTAGCCGGGACCAAGCAGCTGAAGTCTACGGAGTTCACTGCCATTTTTGTTCCTGAAAGACTCCATCAATGGGATTTATATTATTCTCACATACGTCTAGTTTAGGAGAAGCAAGCTCTATGCTCTCCTGGCCTACAGATCCCCTGTGAAGACCTGGTCAATACCAACCAGGAGTGTTTGCCAGGCTTTGCTTTAAATGTGCACATTATCAATGGGATTGAAATCTAATTCTATATCAATACTTCGTCACGTGGTATGATAGTGAGGGCGAGCCATTTTTTCTGTGTGTGAATAAGCTCTAGAACACTGATGTATTGACATCCTTCCTTTCTTCCTCCCTCCCTCCTTTCCTTCCTTCCTTCCTTCCTTCTTCCTTTTTCCCTCCTTTTCCATACGGCCATCCATCCATCCATTTTATATCATCTGTTTTAACTTTGTTTCATTTGATCCATTGATTTGTTTTGTATGCATATGCGGTCACCCCATTGTGTGTGTGTGTGTGTGTGTGTGTGTGCGTGTGCGTGTCTGTGTCTGTGTGTCTGTGTCTGTGTGGTGTTTGTCTGTGTTACAGTGATAAGGACTTACTGAGTCAAACGAGAACATTAGCTATGTCATTTGTTAAGTGTGCCTCCAATGACACAGAGCATCAATACAAGCTGGTTAAGGACATCTCCTTCTGAACACGACATCCAGGCGTTAATGAATACTCGTAATACAGTCCCACGATTTCACTCTTCTGCTAAACTGGTTAACCCAGACTGTGTGTTCGACTCAACATTCAGTATACTTTAGGGTGAGACTTGTATCGGGTGGTTTGTTTGGGTTTTTGTAAAGAAGACAAATGGCATCAGCAGGAATGATCACGTTAGTTCAAGGGACAACGGATCTTCAGATCGTGTCATGTTGTGTCGTGTTAAAATGACATCACGATTAGCGGTTTCTTTTTCAGGATCTGGAAGATAATTTCCTCTGAAATATGAAGACTGGACTGCTGCTCATATAGCAGAGTTCAGTTAGCATTGTTGGTGACTCTTTGCAGTTGATCAGAAATAACCTTCTTAAACCTGTATAAATAATTAATTAATGATAACCTTTTGTTAATTCACTCACAAATGTTTATTTGAATGTACATGTACATAAATACAAGCACCAATACACATGCTAAGCATTATACTATAATTATATTCGGTAGGCTATTTAAGCAAAACCAATGAGGGATATCTGCAGAAGATTCTAGCTTTAATTGAAGACTGAAGTATTGTTTTTTTTTTTATTATTGGTCCCGTGAGTTAGAATGAATATAATGGCCTTCCTTACTGTTCAGTCTAGGTTCAGAGCCATAGTCTATCCATCGCGGTTTTTCTCTGAACAATACTGCTTAACAAATCGAGAAGACGGGGTGGTAGCATCATTGTGATCATTAAAGTGTTGTATAAACCGTGAAGGCACCGTGGGAATACAACTTAAGTTCGGCAAAAACTGCCAGCTGATTAAAATCTCGAAGGTAGAAAGAAGATGAATAGTTGACCTCAGAGATGCATGGACAGGTTATTTTACATGCAATATGTAGTCCAAAGTTGTACAATGAGCAACACACCCAAGCTCACTACTGCTACATCCTCCTTGTGTATGGTAGAGTTTAGGGAAGGTGTTTCTTGGATTTGTAAAACAGTGTAGCGGACGTTCATGTGATCCTGGCTCTATCGAATAATGGTCCGTTCTTTGATTCTGGCTATTTTGTCTTGTATGTCTGGAAAAATATAGATTTCATTTTTTTTCATATCGTAATGGAATGTAAGCAATGTAGTTTACGTTCATGTCGAGTCACCCTGAATGTTTTCATTGTGTTTTCTTGACTCATAGGAAGTTACTTTTATACCTATTCTAACTCTACTTTTCTTGTACTGTAAAAAGTTATTCCAAACCTATCTGAACATGATACCAGTTTAACCATTTCAAATGCAGATACAAGACAATGTGTTTTACACTGTGACTAATAAACATAGATGTCGGAAAAATTCAGTTAGACTTGGTGCTTTTTATCACCAGTCAGGGTGAGAATGTTGAGAATAATTGAATCTGAAGTGGATCCCTGAGTCCCTCTTTGGAATATTGTTTCCATCAGGTAGAAACTGCCATCCAGTAATAATAACCACGAAAAGGTTTAAAAATATAGCTGTTATTATTATTGTTCTTATTATTATAGAGATTATTAATTTAATTTAAATGAGTCCTACAAAAGAATGGAAACTTTAACTTGGGTTCTGCTTTATTTTCTTTTTTAATATTGCGAAACATAGTTATTGACAGCATATCGGAGTACTAAATTATGAAAAGACATTCAGAGCAACGTATTTGATTGCATGCTTCAAGACCACTAAACTGGTACTGCTGTTTCCTGTACTTATCTTAACTCCAGGTGTGGTCTTGTAGAACTCCTCTCTCCCCTCCTTCTTCTGCTCTCCTTCCTTGACCCCCCCCCTCCACTTCTAAAGACTTCTTCCCTCCACCCCCCCCTCTACCCTGCCCTCACTAGTCCTCTCTTAACCCTCCCCGTACTCCCTTATGTCTGTGCATGGGGTTTGTGTGACTAGAGGGGTGCAAATGGAAACCACTGTGGCTTTCTCTCACTTTCCCTCTCGATCCATCGCTTGCTGTCGACCGCCGTGGGTCACTGCCATTTCGCTGTGACCTGTAACCTTCAGATCGCTCCCGACCTTCACATCCATCCATCCATCCATCCCACTTTTAATTTGTCCCTCCCCACACACGCACACACACACAAACCCCCACCCCCGTCCCCGCCCGTCCCCTCCCCCCCAGCCCCAGTGTTTCTCTCCATGGCCCTGAGTTTATCCCTGGTTATAATGGTGCAGATTACAGGAGGCAGAGAGACACCGGCTGTCGGCGGAGGAGGGCGCCCGGAGGTTCAAGGCGGACTTCGCTAACAAGGCAGACAGCATGCAGCGGCAGATCCAACAGCGAGAACGACAACTGTAAGCGAGACAAAGGAAAACGGCATCTTGAGTTCGCCAAAAAAATGGACACACACACACACACACACACACACACACACGTGCGCACGTGCGTGCGTGCATGCATGCATGCATGCATACATGCATGCCACAACACAATTCAGGGTGGTACCAAACCAGTTCTCCAGCTACCTCCATTTTGTTTTTTGGCACCACATTCTGTGAGTTATGCAACAAACTGGCCTTGAGCACAATGCAGTGACAGCAATTTCCCCCACGGCTTTACTGCTCCAGTTCTGCAAGAGGCAGGCCGTGAACCCAAAGCCAAAGTCAGCATAAAGCGACGGGAGAACACTGATGAGTCGCATCCCCAGTCTGCGATTTCTGTAACACTGACATGTTGACGACACCGTAAGTTCACGGGATTGCTCTTTGCTGTCATATGCAGCCAACAGCTGGAGACAGACTTAAAGATCGAGAAGGAGTGGCGGCAGACATTACAGAACGATCTGGAGAGGGAGAGGGACAGCGTGTCACAGCTCAGCGCACAGGCCCTGCAGATCGGCGGTCTGAAGCAGGTATGTGCCTCCGCAGTCTGGGACATTCTGACGTTCACTCGTCACTTCATAACCATGTTAACAAATCAGTTTATCATTAATGTTCTAGCTCTAAATTCCGTATAACTTTGATTTGGATCTGAACGTTATTGGATTTTGTATATAATTGGATTAAGTTTATTTTTGTTATTATACAAATAGCCTGATATACTTATTGCCTTCCAGTATATTTATCTTTAGATATAAATGTAGATATTTATTTATTTTGGTAGCGTCATCTACCTTTTTTTATTTATATTATTCCGTGAATAGGTAGTGGCTGGTGACTTGACCTAATCGTTTCAGTGACCACTGCGACTCGTGAGCATCTGACAATAAAATACCTGCCTTTGAACTTGAATATGGAGTCTGGCCACACTTGAGGAGGCTGAGACCAACACTCAAGGGTCTGTTGGTTTCATCGTGTGTGTGTGTGCGTGTGTGTGTGTGTGTGTGTGGGGGGGGGGTCTTCATTTAGGAGTTTCATCGTCTCCATGATGAGAACGTTCAGCTGAAGAGCATCTGTGAAGACCAGGAACAAGCTCTGGAGGAGCTGGGCTCTAAACTGAGCGAGTAAGCGCAGCACGCACACACAAACACACACACACCTTGGCCTACTAGAGTGTGTCTATTCCTAATGGCGGTCTCCTATTCAGGTCCAAGCTGAAGATTGAAGACATCAAAGACGCCAACAAAGCCCTTCAGGTATATTAGGTCAAAGAGAACCAGGGAAAAATCGGATGCATTTATTAGCAGGCACTGAATGCACTGGAAATGTTAGCTTTGTGTGCAACAGTAATGTGCAGTGTTTTTATCAGGGGGGACAGGTGTGGCTGAAGGACAAGGATGCAAGCCACTGTAAGCTGTGTGAGAAAGAATTCTCCATCTCCAGAAGGAAGGTCTGTTCAATGAAGATTCTCAGAGCTAGATAGACTAGATATGAATGGTTTGGGCAATATTCTATATAGGATCCATGTCATAAAGATACTACAGCCATACTTGCATCCTTTTTTTGCACATTAAGTACACTATGGGTGTTGTAGTGACTATTCCTTTTTCCTATTCTTTGGTCACTATGGTGAATGGCTGGACATTTTTTAAGAGCCTTGTGTCTGCAGTGGTTTGAAACTGATACTTTCCAGAGGATGTTTTGTGAAATAATATGACTTTATATCGTTCATGCTTCATTTGGTTCACAAAAGTCTTTCAATTAAAAAAAGGACAAATCAAAACAAATCAAGTTTTAAATAAATCAATTCTTCTGTCTGTGTCCCACCAGCATCACTGTAGAAACTGCGGGGAGATATTCTGCAACAGCTGCTCGGACAACGAGCTTCCACTTCCCGCCTCCCCTAAACCAGTCAGAGTCTGCGACACCTGCCACGCCCTCCTCCTGCAGCGCTGCTCCTCCAATCCTACGTAAAGACGGGACATCTCTTGACACTCCTCCAATCGTATTGAGCATCAGGTGCCTAAGAACCCGCCCTCCAGTGTGTATCTTCCAATCAGATGTCAGGTGGTCCACATCCCTGTAATCTCAGTCTACTGTATGTGCTGCTAGAAATCAACGAAGCATGGAAAGGTTGAACCCTGTCGATAATATATAATCAGTTATAACAAATGCTGTCACACCTGCGTCATGTATTGCTTCATAGTTTGTAGCGTCTGTTTTCTTTATTTTTACAAGGGCCAAATTTTTCACTTTCAGTCACTCGGGCAAAGACAACAAAGGATTGTGCATCGTAGACCGAGAGAACCAAATAACAATCAATTCAAGTTGAGATATGTTTGAATTCAATTCAGCTCTATAGAAGTCATGATACTTATTACTATACGTTATTAGAAGGCTTATTTTCTACTGGTTTAATCATTGAACTCAACCATGACGATGGATAAAAGTATTGAATGTCCACGACTGCCTATGTCTGTTTGGTTTATGACAAAAACACTTTCAAATCCTGACTTTCTGCTGTCAGCATCTAGGTTGCTGTGTAACTTGCTCAAACCTATGATGTGAGCCATTGCTAGACATTATCTCCTCAATACAGCTGCTGGCCCCTTTTCAAAGCGATGACTGATTCTACATCAGATGTTTATCTTGAGTAACTACCTCCAAAGTAGTTTACATAGTACTGTAAATGTGCCAGAGTACATATGTACACAAATAAACAGTATATATTAGAACTGTTATAGTAAAGGATGGCAAGGTAGCACATGGACCAGTGCCTGGGCTCAGTCACCAATGAGATGTCGGCTGGGATCGCCCCAGCACCAAACAGGAGTAAGAAGCTATACATGGATGGATGATGGAGTATAGACTGCCTCGTTATACAAACCTCTATATGATATGATTAGCGTCAACTTCCCTGAGCACTGAATATCTGAAAAGACTGATTTGCCTGCCCTTGTTTTCAAGTGGCAGGAATGAGTACAGAGTAATGAGATGTAAACTTGAAAAACATTTGTGTTGACTAAAAGGAGCTTTAATCAGCAATAGAAATATATAGAGAACCTCTTACAGAAGACTCGACTATAGATAGAACCCCCACACTCGCGTCCCAGGAATACAATCCTGTTTCAGCTAGGACTACAGTCCCCCGCCACCATCAAGGTGATGGTTTGTGAGTGGAGGCCACTGCCGAGGAGATGAGCTGCTTGTGGGACATCTTCTTGGTGAGGAACAGTACATTGGTTGTCATAGGGGTTGCTACACCATGTGTGTGTGTGTGTGTTGAGACTCCTCCATGACTGTTGTTGGTATTCTCTGGTCAGCTTCAGTTCATTTCAACCCAAACTAGTCAATATTTTGAAAAGTAAATGCCAAAATTAGCCTAGTGATTCATCATTGTTTGTTGTGTAAATGTCAAACATTTCCTTACTTTTCACTTGCGTTTGTTCGGTTTCTTACGCATTCTGACACTAAATATTTATTTGATCCTTGCCAAACAACTTCATTGACTTCATGAATGGATTATTGCCTTCAAGCCAACTTGGTATTTATTATTACAGCTATTCAAGAAGGAAATAGGTCAAATAGCCAGTTTTTTTAGAATAAATTAGCTTATTTGTTTAATGAAAGAATGATTATACAAATTTGAGTGTATGGTTGATTTTTGTAAATTCTAATATAAATCATATCATTTTAGTTTAAATACTGACCGACCTTTACCACTTTGTCCTTACTGTATGAATAATCATTTGATTAATAATTTGCTGGCAAAAACGTATTTCTTACAATTCAAGAAATGGTTTGGATCTACAAATGTAACTCTGCACATAATTGAGTAATTAAATTGATAAATCTGTTCCCGTGATAATTTAATTGGATTAGAAGCAGATCCAGAATAGCATATTTTACATGCATTTCTGATTTAAATGTATGTTGTGTATATACATTTTCTTTATCAATATTGTTTACATAATGTATGTGTTTTAAGATATTTAATATGGATAACCATGTTGCCTTGGTACAAGCAGTTTTTGATAAATTTTACAAACTTGAGATGCGTGTTTGTTTTTATGCATTGTCATGGCAATTTGTCCAAGACTTAATGTATGGAGATGCTAGTAATTCAAATGTAGAATGCATGAACCCAAAGGAATAGCATTCAATTTAAGATAGCCAGGGTACAGAAAGTTTGTATTAGCTTAAATTTTTGTTGATGTGCAATTATATAATGTACCATTTAATCAAAAACTAAGACCTTAAAGGTCCCATGACATGAAAATCTCACTTTGTGAGGTTTTCTAACACAAATATGAGTTCCCCTAGCCTGCCTATGGTCCCCCAGTGGCTAAAACTTGCGTTAGGTGTAAAACTAGCACTAGCTGTTCTGCTCGCCTTTGAAAAAACGGAGGCTCAAGCGCGCTGATTTGGAATGTCTGTATTCATGACGTCATCAGGAATCTCAGCTCCTCCCCTTACTCTGCCTGGCCCGCCCAGAGACGTTGGCCCGCCAATGAGACTCGACCGCGCTGTGTGCGTGTGAATACACACACTGTAACGCAAGTGTTTCTTGTCGGTTCTTTGAAGTGTCTTGTATTTCCACAACGAGACTGTCGTGGGGGTTATCTGAGCCATGGTTGAGAAGGGATTGGGGGAAAGGAACTTTGGTTTGACTCGCTGAAGTACATGAACTGCGACATGCCGCCGGTTGCCGCGAGGCACCATCGCCCGGCAGCGGGCAGCCGGCAGCAGGCAGCGCGCGGTTCAGTCGACTTCAGGTTGATGTGAAAGTGGAAGAACCAGAGACGTCGCAGAACCCGACAAAGTCGTTTGTGATTCATAATATCGTCTGGAGTTGCACACAATATATTATATGATATAGATATCTATGTATTATATGATATTAGATATAGAGCTCCAGGACTGTAACGCAAGTGTTGTACACTTCCTTGTTATTTGGATAACCGTTCTGCTGTTGGTGTGATGGCGCATAACACGTCGGACTCTCGTCTCTGGTATTTCTACAACGAGACTCGTATTGGGGGTTATCTCAGCCAAGGTTGAGAATGAATTGGGGGAAAGGAACTTTGGCTTTGACTCCCTCAAGAACATGAACCACCACAAGGAGGCTTGGGCGTTTCTGTCATGACACAAGAACGCCCATTAGGCGTTCCTGGTAGCTTTTCATCTACCAATCACGAGGTGTTTCGAAAGGCATGCTGGGTTACTCAAGGCATACTGCGAAGCACAGTCGCAAAGCATACTATGCTTTCCTTCCTTAATGGCAATTTTACCTCTCTCGTTAGATTTAGCAATCATGGAGCCCCCACTTGGCTAACGTTAGTTCTATGCTACCCGTACTTGAAACTGCTGTTTGAGAAAATCTAACTAGCGAATGTTCCGGAAGTTAACAGCTGTGCGAAGAAGAAGGGGTTCGGTGTTGACGGTGAAAGTTAGGCCAGTTTATAACTGCGGTCAAGCCAGCCGACTCATCAAGATCGGCGGTCCAGCCAGCCGACTCAGTTTTTTGCCGTACCTGTATATACTAGCCATTACGGTAATAGCGTCTCAGAACTAGTTTCAAATAAAAGCATTCGTCGGGTACATACAAAAAGCAAATACTATCAAAGAAGTGTACGGCCGCTGTGGTATTTACTTTCAAAATAAAAGCCCACCAAACATTCCAATATGAGACATATTACATTGGATACGATAGTTCAAGACCCCACAGGGTCACCCAAGAAGTTTCAGGACTTTCTGATGCGTAGTTTCAAAATAAAAGGATACCAAATATGAGACATATTACATATGATTTTGGATTCAATTTAAAAGAAAATGCCCTGTTATTTCAGGCTCATTTCACTTCAGGGTTATAGTTCAAGACCCCATGGGGTCACACAAGAAGTTTCAGAACATTCTGATGTGGAGTTTCAAAATAAAAGCCAACCAAAGTTTCCAATATGAGACATATTATATATGATTTTGGATTCAATTTAAAAGAAAATGCCCTGTTATTTCAGGCTCATTTCACTTCAGGGTTATAGTTTACGACCCCATGGGGTCACGCAAAAGGTTTCAGAACATTCTGATGTGGAGTTTCAAAATAAAAGCCAACCAAAATCTCCAATATGAGACATATTACATATGATTTTGGATTCAATTTAAAAGAAAATGCCCTGTTATTTCAGGTTCATTTCACTTCAGGGTTATAGATCACGACCCCAAGGGGGCACGCAAAAGGTTTCGGAACATTCTGATGTGGAGTTTCAAAATAAAAGCCAACCAAAGTTTCCAATATGAGACATATTACATATGATTTTGGATTCAATTTAAAAGAAAATGCCCTGTTATTTCAGGCTCATTTCACTTCAGGGTTATAGTTCAAGACCCCATGGGGTCACACAAGAAGTTTCAGAACATTCTGATGTGGAGTTTCAAAATAAAAGCCAACCAAAATCTCCAATATGAGACATATTACATATGATTTTGGATTCAATTTAAAAGAAAATGCCCTGTTATTTCAGGTTCATTTCACTTCAGGGTTATAGATCACGACCCCACGGGGTCACGCAAAAGGTTTCGGAACATTCTGATGTGGAGTTTCAAAATAAAAGCCAACCAAAGTTTCCAATATGAGACATATTACATATGATTTTGGATTCAATTTAAAAGAAAATGCCCTGTTATTTCAGGCTCATTTCACTTCAGGGTTATAGTTCAAGACCCCATGGGGTCACACAAGAAGTTTCAGAACATTCTGATGTGGCGTTTAAAAAAAAAGGCCAACCAAAGTTTCCAATATGAGACATATTACATATGATTTTGGATTCAATTTAAAAGAAAATGCCCCGTTATTTCAGGCTCATTTAACCTCAGGGTTATAGTTTACGACCCCATGGGGTCACGCAAAAGGTTTCAGAACATTCTGATGTGGAGTTTCAAAATAAAAGCCAACCAAAGTTTCCAATATGAGACATATTACATATGATTTTGGATTCAATTTAAAAGAAAATGCCCTGTTATTTCAGGTTCATTTCACTTCAGGGTTATAGATCACGACCCCACGGGGTCACGCAAAAGGTTTCAGAACATTCTGATGTGGAGTTTCAAAATAAAAGCCAACCAAAGTTTCCAATATTAGACATATTACATATGATTTTGATTCAATTTAAAAGAAAATGCCCTGTTAATTCAGCCTCATTTCACTTCAGGGTTATAGTTCAAGACCCCATGGGGTCACACAATAAGTTTCAGAACATTCTGACGTGGAGTTTCAAAATAAAAGTCCACCAAAAATTCCAATATGAGACATATTACATATGATTTTGGATTCATCTCACTTCACGGTCATAGTTCACAACCCCATGGGGTCACGCAAAAGGTTTCAGAACATTCTGATGTGGAGTTTCAAAATAAAAGCCAACCAAAGTTTCCAATATGAGACATATTACATATGATTTTGGATTCAATTTAAAAGATAATGCCCTGTTATTTCAGGCTCATTTCACTTGATGGTCATAGTTCAAGACGCCATAGTGTCACCCAAGAAGTTTCAGAACATTCTGATGTGGAGTTTCAAAATAAAAGCCCACCAGAAATTCCAATATGAGACATATTACATATGATTTTGGATTCAATTTAAAAGAAAATGCCCTGTTATTTCAGGCTCATTTCACTTCAGGGTTATAGTTCAAGACCCCATGGGGTCACACAAGAAGTTTCAGAACATTCTGATGTGGAGTTTCAAAGTAAAAGCCAACCAAAGTTTCCAATATGAGACATATTACATATGATTTTGGATTCAATTTAAAAGAAAATGCCCTGTAATTTCAGGCTCATTTCACTTCAGGGCTATAGTTCACGACCCCATGGGGTCACGCAAAAGGTTTCAGAACATTCTGATGTGGAGTTCCAAAAAAAAGGCCAACCAAAGTTTCCAATATGAGACATATTACATATGATTTTGGATTCAATTTAAAAGAAAATGCCCTGTTATTTCAGGTTCATTTCACTTCAGGGTTATAGATCACGACCACATGGGGTCACGCAAAAGGTTTCAGAACATTCTGATGTGGAGTTTCAAAATAAAAGCCAACCAAAGTTTCCAATATGAGACATATTACATATGATTTTGGATTCAATTTAAAAGAAAATGCCCTGATATTTCAGGCTCATTTAACTTCAGGGTTATAGATCACGACGCCACGGGGTCACGCAAAAGGTTTCAGAACATTCTGACGTGGAGTTTCAAAATGAAAGCCAACCAAAGTTTCCAATATGAGACATATTACATATGAATTTGGATTCAATTTAAAAGATAATGCCCTGTTATTTCAGGATCATTTCACTTGATGGTCATAGTTCAAGACGCCATAGTGTCACCCAAGAAGTTTCAGAACATTCTGATGTGGAGTTTCAAAATAAAAGCCCACCAAAAATTCCAATATGAGACATATTACATATGATTTTGGATTCAATTTAAAAGAAAATGCCCTGTTATTTCAGGCTCATTTCACTTCAGGGTTATAGTTCAAGACCCCATGGGGTCACACAAGAAGTTTCAGAACATTCTGATGTGGAGTTTCAAAGTAAAAGCCAACCAAAGTTTCCAATATGAGACATATTACATATGATTTTGGATTCAATTTAAAAGAAAATGCCCTGTAATTTCAGGCTCATTTCACTTCAGGGCTATAGTTCACAACCCCATGGGGTCACGCAAAAGGTTTCAGAACATTCTGATGTGGAGTTCCAAAAAAAAGGCCAACCAAAGTTTCCAATATGAGACATATTACATATGATTTTGGATTCAATTTAAAAGAAAATGCCCTGTTATTTCAGGTTCATTTCACTTCAGGGTTATAGATCACGACCCCATGGGGTCACGCAAAAGGTTTCAGAACATTCTGATGTGGAGTTTCAAAATAAAAGCCAACCAAAGTTTCCAATATGAGACATATTACATATGATTTTGGATTCAATTTAAAAGAAAATGCCCTGTTATTTCAGGCTCATTTAACTTCAGGGTTATAGTTTACGACCCCATGGGGTCACGCAAAAGGTTTCAGAACATTCTGATGTGGAGTTTCAAAATAAAAGCCAACCAAAGTTTCCAATATGAGACATATTACATATGATTTTGGATTCAATTTAAAAGAAAATGCCCTGTTATTTCAGGTTCATTTCACTTCAGGGTTATAGATCACGACCCCACGGGGTCACGCAAAAGGTTTCAGAACATTCTGACGTGGAGTTTCAAAATAAAAGCCAACCAAAGTTTCCAATATGAGACATATTACATATGATTTTGGATTCAATTTAAAAGAAAATGCCCTGTTAATTCAGCCTCATTTCACTTCAGGGTTATAGTTCAAGACCCCATGGGGTCACACAATAAGTTTCAGAACATTCTGACGTGGAGTTTCAAAATAAAAGTCCACCAAAAATTCCAATATGAGACATATTACATATGATTTTGGATTCATCTCACTTCACGGTCATAGTTCACAACCCCATGGGGTCACGCAAAAGGTTTCAGAACATTCTGATGTGGAGTTTCAAAATAAAAGCCAACCAAAGTTTCCAATATGAGACATATTACATATGATGTTGGATTCAATTTAAAAGATAATGCCCTGTTATTTCAGGCTCATTTCACTTGATGGTCATAGTTCAAGACGCCATAGTGTCACCCAAGAAGTTTCAGAACATTCTGATGTGGAGTTTCAAAATAAAAGCCCACCAAAAATTCCAATATGAGACATATTACATATGATTTTGGATTCAATTTAAAAGAAAATGCCCTGTTATTTCAGGCTCATTTCACTTCAGGGTTATAGTTCAAGACCCCATGGGGTCACACAAGAAGTTTCAGAACATTCTGATGTGGAGTTTCAAAGTAAAAGCCAACCAAAGTTTCCAATATGAGACATATTACATATGATTTTGGATTCAATTTAAAAGAAAATGCCCTGTAATTTCAGGCTCATTTCACTTCAGGGCTATAGTTCACAACCCCATGGGGTCACGCAAAAGGTTTCAGAACATTCTGATGTGGAGTTCCAAAAAAAAGGCCAACCAAAGTTTCCAATATGAGACATATTACATATGATTTTGGATTCAATTTAAAAGAAAATGCCCTGTTATTTCAGGTTCATTTCACTTCAGGGTTATAGATCACGACCCCATGGGGTCACGCAAAAGGTTTCAGAACATTCTGATGTGGAGTTTCAAAATAAAAGCCAACCAAAGTTTCCAATATGAGACATATTACATATGATTTTGGATTCAATTTAAAAGAAAATGCCCTGTTATTTCAGGCTCATTTAACTTCAGGGTTATAGTTTACGACCCCATGGGGTCACGCAAAAGGTTTCAGAACATTCTGATTTGGAGTTTCAAAATAAAAGCCAACCAAAGTTTCCAATATGAGACATATTACATATTATTTTGGTTTCAATTTAAAAGAAAATGCCCTGTTATGTCTGGCTCATTTCACTTCAGGGTCATAGCTCAAGATTCCATGGGGTCACACAGGAAGTTTCAGAACATTCTGATGTGGAGTTTCAAAATAAAAGCCAACCAAAGTTTCCAATATGAGACATATTACATATGATTTTGGATTCAATTTAAAAGAAAATGCCCTGTTAATTCAGCCTCATTTCACTTCAGGGCTATAGTTCACAACCCCATGGGGTCACGCAAAAGGTTTCAGAACATTCTGATGTGGAGTTTCAAAGTAAAAGCCAACCAAAGTTTCCAATATGAGACATATTACATATGATTTTGGATTCAATTTAAAAGAAAATGCCCTGTTATTTCAGGTTCATTTCACTTCAGGGTTATAGATCACGACCCCATGGGGTCACGCAAAAGGTTTCAGAACATTCTGATGTGGAGTTTCAAAATAAAAGCCAACCAAAGTTTCCAATATGAGACATATTACATATGATTTTGGATTCAATTTAAAAGAAAATGCCCTGTTATTTCAGGCTCATTTAACTTCAGGGTTATAGTTTACGACCCCATGGGGTCACGCAAAAGGTTTCAGAACATTCTGATGTGGAGTTTCAAAATAAAAGCCAACCAAAGTTTCCAATATGAGACATATTACATATGATTTTGGATTCAATTTAAAAGAAAATGCCCTGTTATTTCAGGTTCATTTCACTTCAGGGTTATAGATCACGACCCCACGGGGTCACGCAAAAGGTTTCAGAACATTCTGACGTGGAGTTTCAAAATAAAAGCCAACCAAAGTTTCCAATATGAGACATATTACATATGATTTTGGATTCAATTTAAAAGAAAATGCCCTGTTAATTCAGCCTCATTTCACTTCAGGGTTATAGTTCAAGACCCCATGGGGTCACACAATAAGTTTCAGAACATTCTGACGTGGAGTTTCAAAATAAAAGTCCACCAAAAATTCCAATATGAGACATATTACATATGATTTTGGATTCATCTCACTTCACGGTCATAGTTCACAACCCCATGGGGTCACGCAAAAGGTTTCAGAACATTCTGATGTGGAGTTTCAAAATAAAAGCCAACCAAAGTTTCCAATATGAGACATATTACATATGATGTTGGATTCAATTTAAAAGATAATGCCCTGTTATTTCAGGCTCATTTCACTTGATGGTCATAGTTCAAGACGCCATAGTGTCACCCAAGAAGTTTCAGAACATTCTGATGTGGAGTTTCAAAATAAAAGCCCACCAAAAATTCCAATATGAGACATATTACATATGATTTTGGATTCAATTTAAAAGAAAATGCCCTGTTATTTCAGGCCCATTTCACTTCAGGGTTATAGGTCACGACCCCATAGCGTCACCCAAGAAGTTTCAGAACATTCTGATGTGGAGTTTCAAAATAAAAGCCAACCAAAGTTTCCAATATGAGACATATTACATATGATTTTGGATTCAATTTAAAAGAAAATGCCCTGTTATTTAAGGCTCATTTCACTTCAGGGTTATAGTTCACGACCTCATGGGGTCACCCAAGAAGTTTCAGAACATTCTGATGTGGAGTTTCAAAGTAAAAGCCAACCAAAGTTTCCAATATGAGACATATTACATATGATTTTGGATTCAATTTAAAAGAAAATGCCCTGTTAATTCAGCCTCATTTCACTTCAGGGCTATAGTTCACAACCCCATGGGGTCACGCAAAAGGTTTCAGAACATTCTGATGTGGAGTTTCAAAGTAAAAGCCAACCAAAGTTTCCAATATGAGACATATTACATATGATTTTGGATTCAATTTAAAAGAAAATGCCCTGTTATTTCAGGTTCATTTCACTTCAGGGTTATAGATCACGACCCCATGGGGTCACGCAAAAGGTTTCAGAACATTCTGATGTGGAGTTTCAAAATAAAAGCCAACCAAAGTTTCCAATATGAGACATATTACATATGATTTTGGATTCAATTTAAAAGAAAATGCCCTGTTATTTCAGGCTCATTTAACTTCAGGGTTATAGTTTACGACCCCATGGGGTCACGCAAAAGGTTTCAGAACATTCTGATGTGGAGTTTCAAAATAAAAGCCAACCAAAGTTTCCAATATGAGACATATTACATATGATTTTGGATTCAATTTAAAAGAAAATGCCCTGTTATTTCAGGCTCATTTAACTTCAGGGTAATAGTTTACGACCCCATGGGGTCACGCAAAAGGTTTCAGAACATTCTGATGTGGAGTTTCAAAATAAAAGCCAACCAAAGTTTCCAATATGAGACATATTACATATGATTTTGGATTCAATTTAAAAGAAAATGCCCTGTTATTTCAGGTTCATTTCACTTCAGGGTTATAGATCACGACCCCACGGGGTCACGCAAAAGGTTTCAGAACATTCTGACGTGGAGTTTCAAAATAAAAGCCAACCAAAGTTTCCAATATGAGACATATTACATATGATTTTGGATTCAATTTAAAAGAAAATGCCCTGTTAATTCAGCCTCATTTCACTTCAGGGTTATAGTTCAAGACCCCATGGGGTCACACAATAAGTTTCAGAACATTCTGACGTGGAGTTTCAAAATAAAAGTCCACCAAAAATTCCAATATGAGACATATTACATATGATTTTGGATTCATCTCACTTCACGGTCATAGTTCACAACCCCATGGGGTCACGCAAAAGGTTTCAGAACATTCTGATGTGGAGTTTCAAAATAAAAGCCAACCAAAGTTTCCAATATGAGACATATTACATATGATGTTGGATTCAATTTAAAAGATAATGCCCTGTTATTTCAGGCTCATTTCACTTGATGGTCATAGTTCAAGACGCCATAGTGTCACCCAAGAAGTTTCAGAACATTCTGATGTGGAGTTTCAAAATAAAAGCCCACCAAAAATTCCAATATGAGACATATTACATATGATTTTGGATTCAATTTAAAAGAAAATGCCCTGTTATTTCAGGCCCATTTCACTTCAGGGTTATAGGTCACGACCCCATAGCGTCACCCAAGAAGTTTCAGAACATTCTGATGTGGAGTTTCAAAATAAAAGCCAACCAAAGTTTCCAATATGAGACATATTACATATGATTTTGGATTCAATTTAAAAGAAAATGCCCTGTTATTTAAGGCTCATTTCACTTCAGGGTTATAGTTCACGACCTCATGGGGTCACCCAAGAAGTTTCAGAACATTCTGATGTGGAGTTTCAAAGTAAAAGCCAACCAAAGTTTCCAATATGAGACATATTACATATGATTTTGGATTCAATTTAAAAGAAAATGCCCTGTTATTTCAGGCTCATTTCACTTCAGGGTTATAGTTTACGACCCCATGGGGTCACGCAAAAGGTTTCAGAACATTCTGATTTGGAGTTTCAAAATAAAAGCCAACCAAAGTTTCCAATATGAGACATATTACATATTATTTTGGTTTCAATTTAAAAGAAAATGCCCTGTTATGTCTGGCTCATTTCACTTCAGGGTCATAGCTCAAGATTCCATGGGGTCACACAGGAAGTTTCAGAACATTCTGATGTGGAGTTTCAAAATAAAAGCCCACCAAAAATTCCAATATGAGACATATTACATATGATTTTGGATTCAATTTAAAAGAAAATGCCCTGTTATTTCAGGCCCATTTCACTTCAGGGTTATAGGTCACGACCCCATAGCGTCACCCAAGAAGTTTCAGAACATTCTGATGTGGAGTTTCAAAATAAAAGCCAACCAAAGTTTCCAATATGAGACATATTACATATGATTTTGGATTCAATTTAAAAGAAAATGCCCTGTTATTTAAGGCTCATTTCACTTCAGGGTTATAGTTCACGACCTCACGAACTTTGGTTGGCTTTTATTTTGAAACTCCAAATCAGAATGTTCTGAAACCTCTTGTGTGACCCCATGGGGTCCTGACCTATGACCCTGAAGTGAGATGAGCCTGAAATAACAGGGAATTTTCTTTTAAATTGAATCCAAAATCATATGTAATATGTCTCATATTGGAAACTTTGGTTGGCTTTTATTTTGAAACTCCACATCAGAATATTCTGAAACGTCTTGGGTGACCCTATGGGGTCGTGAACTATAACCCTGAAGTGAAATGAGCCTGAAATAACTGGGCATTTTCTTTTAAATTTAATCCAAAATCATATGTAATATGTCTCATATTGGAATGTTTGGTGGGCTTTTATTTTGAAACTCCAAATCAGAATGTTCTGAAACTTCTTGCCTGACCCCATGGGGTTGTGAACTATAACCCTGAAGTGAAATGAGCCTGGAATAACAGGGCATTTTCTTTTAAATCGAATCCAAAATCATATGTAATATGTCTCATATTTGGTGGGCTTTTATTTTGAAACTACGCATCAGAATGTCCTGAAACTTCTTGGGTGACCCTGTGGGGTCGTGAACTATAACCATGAAGTAAAACCCCTTAAGTTTTTTTTCATGACGACCAATAAAAAACAACTTATATTTTATTTGACAAAGACAACAGCGTTACCCCTTATGTTTTTTTTCAAGACGACTGATAAAAAACGACAGTGTTACCCCTTGTGTTTTTTTTCATGACGACCAATCAAAAACAACAGTTTTACCCTTTGTGTTTTTTTTCATGACGACCAAAGAAAAACAACAGTGTTACCCCCAATGTTTTTTTTCATGACGACCAATAAAAAAAGACTTATATTTTATTTGACAAAGACAACAGTGTTACCCCTTATGTTGTTTTTCATGAAGACCAATAAAAAACAAAAACAACAGTGTTACCCCTTGTGGTTTTTTTCATGACGACCAAAGAAAAACAACAGTGTTACCCCCAATGTTTTTTTTCATGACGACCAATTAAAAACAACTTATATTTTATTTGACAAAGACAACAGTGTTACCCCTTATGTTGTTTTTCATGAAGACCAATCAAAAACAACAGTGTTACCCCTTGTGTTTTTTTTCATGACGACCAAAGAAAAACAACAGTGTTACCCCCAATGTTTTTTTTCATGACAACCAATTAAAAACAACAGTGTTACCCCTTAAGTTTTTTTTCATGACGACCAATAAAAAAAGACATATTTTATTTGACAAAGACAACAGTGTTACCCCTTATGTTGTTTTTCATGAAGACCAATAAAAAACAACAGTGTTACCCCTTGTGGTTTTTTTCATGACGACCAAAGAAAAACAACAGTGTTACCCCCTATGTTTTATTTGATGAATATCGACAGTGTTCCCCCTCATGTTTTTTCCATGTTGACCAATAAAAAATGACAGCAGTACCCCTGTCGACGTTATTGGAGGGATCCGAACCTGAGCTGTTTGGAGTATTAACCTCCGAATTTATCAATGCACCATCAAGACACAGAATAGAGTCAACACAATGGTTATACTTGACTTTATAATTCGCATGAAATAGAGATAAGAGTCTTCCAACAGAGGACATCAACCGGACTTGAACCCCGGTCTCCAGGGGGTTAGCTCACAGCACTCTCCACATCCCACTGAGATTTATATTTTAAATATGTCTGTGGTTATATATGACATGATAGCATTACGTTTTAAATTAAAGATATTGTGTTTTCCACAGAAATTGAGCCACGGTTGCCAGTGGGTTCGGCAGAGTACACTCCACTGCACCACTGAGGTCGATGAAATTTCACAATGATCAATCATCAATAAAGAGGATATACATGACATTAAAATGTATGTGTGTTTTTCTATTATTTCCCTTATGTTTTTTTTCATGACGACCAATAAAAAACAACAGCGTTCCCCCTTATGTTTTTTTTCATGACGACCAATCAAAATCAACAGTGGTACCCCTTATGGTTTTTTTCATGACGACCAAAGAAAAATTACAGTGTCACCCCTCATGTTTCATTTGATAAAAATGACAGTGTTACCCCTTATGTTTTTTTCATGACCACCAATAAAATACAACTTATATTTTATTTGACAAAGACAACAGCGTTACCCCTTATGTTTTTTTTCATGACGACTGATAAAAAACGACAGTGTTTGACAGTGTTTTACCCCTTGTGTTTTTTTTCATGACGACCAATCAAAAACAACAGTGTTACCCCTTGTGGTTTCTTTCATGACGACCAAAGAAAAACAACAGTGTTACCCCCAATGTTTTTTTTCATGACGACCAATTAAAAACAACAGTGTTACCCCTTATGGTTTTTTTCATGACGACCAAAGAAAAATGACAGTGTCACCCCTCATGTTTCAATTGATAAAAATTACAGTGTTACCCCTGATGTTTTTTTCATGACGACCAATAAAAAACGACTTATATTTTATTTGACAAAGACAACAGTGTTACCCCTTATGTTGTTTTTCATGAAGACCAATAAAAAACAACAGTGTTACCCCTTGTGGTTTTTTTCATGACGACCAAAGAAAAACAACAGTGTTCCCCCTCATGTTTTATTTGATGAATATCAACAGTGTTCCCCCTCATGTTTTTTCCATGTTGACCAATAAAAAACGACAGCGGTACCCCTGTCAACGTTATTGCAGGGATCCGAACCTGAGCTGTTTGGAGTATTAACCTCCGAACTTATCAATGCACCATCAAGACACAGAATAAAGTCAACACAATGGTTATACTTGACTTTATAATTTCGCATGAAATAGAGCTAAGAGTCTTCCAACTGAGGACATCAACCGGACTTGAACCCCGGTCTCCAGGGGGTTAGCTCACAGCTCTCTCCACATCCCACTGAAATTTATATTTTAAATATGGCTGTGGTTATATATGACATGATAGCATTACGTTTCAAATTAAAGATATTGTGTTTTCCACAGAAATTGAGCCGCGGTCGCCAGTGGGTTAGGCAGAGTACACTCCACTGCACCACTGAGGGCGATGAAAATACACAATAATCAATCATCAATAAAGAGGATATACATGACATTAAAATGTATGTGTGTTTTTCTATTATTTCCCTTATGTTTTTTTTCATGACGACCGATAAAAAACAACAGTGTTACCCCTTATGTTTTTTTCATGACGACCGATAAAAAACAACAGTGTTACCCCTTGTGCTTTTTTTCATGACGACCAATAAAAAACAACAGCGTTACCCCCTATGTTTTTTTTCATGACGACCGATAAAAAACAACAGTGTTACCCCTTGTGTTTTTTTTCATGACGACCAATCAAAAACAACAGTGTTACCCCTTATGGTTTTTTTCATGTCGACCAAAGAAAAATGACAGTGTCACCCCTTATGTTTCATTTGATAAAAACGACAATGTTACCCCTTATGTTTCATTTAATAAAAACGACAGTGTTACCCCTCATGTTTCATTTGATTAAAACGACAGTGTTACCCCTTGTGTTTTTTTTCATGACGACCAAAGAAAAACAACAGTGTTACCCCCTTTGTTTTATTTGATCAATATCGACAGGTTTACCCCTTATGTTTATTTCATGACGACCGATAAAAAACAAGAGTTACCCCTTATGTTTTTTTTCTTGACGACCAATAAAAAAGTGTTACCCCTTATGGTTTTTTTCATGACGACCAAAGAAAAACGACAGTGTCACCCCTCATGTTTCATTTGATAAAAACGACAGTGTTACCCCCTATGTTTTATTCTATACATTTCGACAGTGTTACCCCTTATTGATTTTTCATGACAGATAGAAAACGACAGTTTTACCCTTTACGTTTCATTTGATAAAAACAACAGTGTTACCCCTTATATTTTATTTGACAAGGCCAATTTTATTTTTTTTTCATGTTTTTTTTTCATGGCGACCAATAAAAAACGAAAGTTGTACCCCTGTCGACGTTGCATTGATAAGTTCGGAGGAAATTTTAATACAGTTCAGCGAGAAAGGCGACGAAGAATAAGAAGGGGGCGTTCCAGTCTGCGTAAACGGGAACTCCCACCACACGAGAACGCCCATTTGTGTCTGCAGTGGGATGATATTGCATTTGGGGGAAGCTCAATGTGCGACTGGCTCGGAGTGGCTGTAACTCTGCACCACGGCTGAATTCCGGGAACGTCTTTGAATACTGTGTTAGTTGCCCACTAATACCTATATTAAAGAATACATAAAATAGCATGTCATGGGACCTTTAAGTGAAACATAACGAATACACACACAAAGAATACCAACAGGTGGAATTAAATATAAAATTTATTAAGCAAAATGTACAACAGCTGTTTCAGCTAATTTCAGAGCTCAAATAGATATTTGTTTTATTTCCATTCTAACAATGGAAAATACCCAACTCTTTTTTTGTAATGAACATGTGAAAACATTCATATAGAAAACACACCGGCTCACATTTATCAAATGTTTCAAAGCAAGCAAGCTTATCTAGAATCCCTTGCACACATTTATCTGGCCTCATATGGAAACGCACCAGGGGTGTTGTCAGATGGTATTAGTCTTGTAGCCCAATATATATGATCTGGTCTTTCAATAGGTGCTCTGTTGGGGAAGGCAGATCAAATGGCTTCTTGTTTGTGGGGAGGTAAAAAGCTGTTGGATACTAGCCCTATTAGCACCAGCGATTTGGACAACAGTCTTTGGCAGTGGAGTTAAACGCCGTTGTTCAGTAGACTACTGTCTACTGTCTCTATAGACGCGGTCCCTTAGCAAGCTGGGGAGCAGGACTAACAAAGCGGCCTGCGTTGAACAGCGTCCCCATGCTTCTCTTTCTCCTGAGACGTATGCTTCACTCGCTGCTGCAGAGACACACAGAGCTCCAGGCAAATGTAGTGCTGGGAAATGAAAAGCACGTGCTACACTTTAAAAGTTAAATACCGGCCAAATCCAAATCTGAATATTCAATGTGTCACTTCGGATCAATTATGAGATTTATAATTCAACATAACTCGGGCCTTTCTAGCAGTAAGGCTTTTAAGGGTCTGGCCATTTGGAGGAAAAGAGGGTTATTTGTCAAAACAATAATTGTAGATCATTCAATATGAACCAGCACCACTGTGTTTGCTATGAATGGGTAGTATTACGCTAAACCAAAGTTGAACATTTTAAGGGATCTACACGCAGCATCTTTGGTAAAATGGCGATGCTCTCTACAAAACCCAAGAGACACTTTCTGAAGGTACGACAAAAATCGAACTGTCTAAACCCAGAGGAATTCAACTTTCTCACTTAAACAACTAGTGACACCAGATCTGCCCTGCTGAACCGAGCAGAGTTAAAAAAAGAAACGAGGCCATGAGGAACATAAAACATCAGGGTCGAGGCGAGCGTGATGATGTCCTCAGAAGGCGCCCCGCAACCCGCCGCTCCGCGAGCCACCGCCCGAGTTTCCATAGTAACCACTGCTCCCGCGACCTGGAGAAAGATTCAGAGAAGATACGGTCATGATGATATAATATCACGATTAAAATTGACGAGTATGTTTCGAGAAGTTATCTACAACGGCGGATGTATTTCAGAGATCATTGTGAGTGTTGCCTTTACACTTACCAATACTATTTGGATACATTCAGATAAACTGAGAGAGTTACTGCTTGATTCATGGAACACATCGAATTCCCAAACGTGAATTTATGGTACATTACCTCGATCATCTAAGAAGCATTGCTCCAGAAGTAACATTAAAACATAGTATTTGTGGACTCTGAGCAATAACAAAATGAAAAGAATCTATCTGTTACCAGCTGCTTGTGGTGCTGGTGTGTAGACAGTGTTGATATTATGGGATACATCAGGCAAGAAGGATGGGATCCAGTGGTTCTAACAGTTGTTACGCACACAGAGGTAGTGAGAACTTCTTACTCATCTCTGCCGCCCCGCTAGACGTCGAGTTGAGAAACAGCTCGATGTATCGGTGTTCTGTGGAAAAAAAAGAGTTCCAATTAGCCCCACCATCTCATACTCAGTAAAAAGGCTACTCCGATTTGTGTCCAGGTAGGATTTAGAAAGATAATTACTAAGACATTAACCATACAGCGAGTCATCATTTTGGACCAAATCATGTGGAGTGTGCGGGTATGCCATCAAGACATCCCCGAACACACCAGAGCCCCTCGAGGAGGCTCCAGATCAGAATCCACTTGAGAGCGGACACCTTTGGTCACAAGGCTGTTTAGTCTGTGCACCTCCATGAGAAAGGTAGGCCAGTACTGGGGCTGCTCGATTATGAAAAAATAAATAAATAATCATAAATCATGATTATTCTGGTAAATATTGAAATCAGGATTATTCAAATCATTATCTTAGAGATTGAAAACATGATGCCTTAATTCAGCATTTCTCTCCAAAAAAATACACTTTGTAACTGAGAACTTAAAAAAAAATAAAAAAAAATAAAATCAGATTAATTATGCAGCCCCAGCCTGTGCTCAATAGTGGCATGCCTTCCTCATGGGGGAACCTAAGCATGAGGAGAGGGGGGAGAACCTAAGCATGTGAGAGGGAAGAGAACCTAAGCATGAGGAGAGGGGGGAGAACCTAAGCATGGGAGAGGGGGGAGAACCTACGCATGTGGTTCTTGTCCTTGGACATGGCTGCCACGGCGTCCTCGTGGGAGCGGAACTCCACGTCCGCCTCGCCGGTGGACTTGCCGTTGGGCGCCACGTCGATGTGCACCCGCATGGGGTTCATGGGGGAGAAGAACTGCGGAAGGGAAAGGGGGTACGGCCATTTCTTATTAGTACCAGTGTGGTGCAACACCAACGAGGGCCGACAGCGCGCATCAACGGTCCAGACCATGGCTTCCACTTTTCATTCGAGTGTTGCTTTGATTGTTTTGCATGTGAAGTCGTATGGATGTGCTACACTTTAAAAGTGAAATAGCAGCCCAATACATATCCGAATATTCAATGTGTCACCCCGGGCCTTTCTAGCAGTAAGGCTTTTAAGAGTCTAGCCATTTGGAGGAAAAGAGGGTTATTTGTCAAAACAATAATTGTAGATCATTCAAAATATGAACCAGCATTGTGTTTTCTATGAATAGGTAATAATTACACAAGCCCAGTGTTGTACATTTTAAGGGATCTACACATAGCATCTCGGGTAAAATGGCGACGTTCTCTACAAAACCAGAGAGACACTTTCTGAGGGTACGGCAAAAATCAAACCGTCTAATCCCCTTGAAAAGGGATTAAACTTTCTCCGGTAAAACCACGAGTGACTCCAGACATGGCCTCCTGCCGATACTCACTTTAGCGATATCGCCGTCGGTGGCGCGGAACGGCAGGCCTCTCATGTGGACGAAATGGCCGCTGTGGAACCCGGAGCCCCCGTCCCCTCCCCCGCCGTGTCCGTGCCCGTGCCCGTGTCCGTGCCCGTGTCCGTGTCCGTGTCCTCCCATCCCTGGACAGACGCGTGCAAATGCACATCATGTTGACTCTTACAATTCGCAGTAGAAAAAAACAAAGTGGAACAAAATTGCCTGACCAAAATGGCGTTCAAAGCCTTACACGAGAGCGGACCCTTACCTCTGCCCCCTCGCTCGCCCCCCCTCAGGCGGTCGTCGAACATGCCGTTGCCGAAGCAGTAGTTGTTGAAGCCGTTATAGTTGTCAAAGCCTCCGTAACCTAGAGAGAGAACGACCCCCGATGACAGCGACAAGTTAGATCAACGTGGGGAGAAGCTTTGAGGTGACATATTACCCTACCACCTATGATGTCAGAAGAGGCAGGTTTTCATCACAGCGTGTACTGGCTAACCACACTGACTAACCACTGGTGGTATAATGTGTCACTTTTAAAATCATGGTAACCACTACCTGCTAGCTCGCAGTGTGTGATGGCTTTGATGGAGAATCCCCATGCAGCTTTGCTTTAACTTTTTTAAGACTTGCTCTGACAGTCTTACGATCAGACCGCTATGTTCCTTCCTTTGCCATCTCACCGCCGAGCAAACCTCCGTTCTTTGAACAGCGAGGTAGCGTTCCTGCTGAAGACTCTCCCGTGCATACATCAAGTTCTCCTTCACCCTCCAACCATTGTTTGCTACATCTCAGAACTCTCACTGCGTTTAGCAGTCTCCCCCGTCCTAGACACAACATCGCCACGAAACCAGTCCCACATCGTCACTCACCTCCCCCGTAGCCCCCTCCGCTCCGCATGGGCTCCATGAGGGCCCCTCCACGCCCGGGGCCCGGGGCGAAGAAAACCCCCCTGGGGCCCCCCATCATGGGCCTGTCATAGGGGCCAGGCCGCTGCTGCTGCCCCATGGGCCGGCGGGGCAGCTCATAGTAGGCCCGGATCTCATTGCGGCTGCTCTTAAAGATCTCTATGTACCTGGAGGGGGAGACGCAGGGCAGGGGACGCTGTTATCCCATCGGCTGTGGCAGTGCTGGCCTCACACATTACGCTTGACTTATATAGAGAGAGGCAGACAAAACGACAAACAGCCTTAAGATAACTTAGCCTGTAGCTTAGCCTGCGTAGCCTGAACTCCCCGCTAAAACATGACTAGCCCACTCTAGTTGGGACATAACAGAAGGGCATTGGAAGACAAGGCTATGGGTTAGTGTTTCTCCTCTTCCTACTCCATAAAGTGCTCGTATGTATGTCTACTAGTACATAGGAGTACCGTTGAGGACAATGCCACAGCCTAGTTATTCTAACCATACGTAAATGGCCTTGGGCTCAAGATTTCGAGGAGTAAACAATGAGAATTTAGCCATCATTAGGGCCCCGGATTGGCTGCAGATTACATCATTACAACTATTCAATTGATGTTCAAGCAGGAAGTACTGTTTGATGCCTCAAACTCTTTTACCAGAGGAAGAGTACACATGAAACTTGGGAAGATAAAATGTCACCCAAGTTACCCAGACCCATAGCCTACCCTTCCCGGTGAAAGATTACAACGCCTACAAGTAACCATCCACTACCATCATTTAACCCGGCCCCAAAAACAGATTTACATTTCGCTACAAACTCACCCACCCAATAAGCAGTGTAATAATTAATGAATCAATTCAAAACGATATCCCTCTAATTTACACACACTGCAATACCCGACACCCATCCCAAATATTCATTATTCATTTAACCATAAACACGACAAAATATGCCCGCCCAGAATTGAGTCCAGTGTAAAAGTCAAGCCCAGCTGGCCCCATCCCATCGCGTTCCCCTCTCTCCCACCTGTGCCCTATTCTTTCCTTGTGCTTCCCCAGAGCCTTTTCTGCTATCTCCTTTGAGGCAAACTGCACGAAGGCTTCCCCTGTGCTCCTCCCCTGGTAGTCCACTGGCAGAGTAATCCCATTTGGCACGATTCTCAACCCTTCAACCCAAGCACACATAAATACATAAAGGGGTGGGTAGATAGATGGGAGAGATATGTATGCTGTAGAAATTGATGGAACACCCGCTGATTCACTACAACTGGCCCTGCACAAATACATTTTACAATCATAAAAAACAAGGGGAAACAGAAATCACATCGGTTGACTTATGTACAATAACATTAAAATAGGCATAGGCAGATATAATGTTTAAAATGTGCCCATTAAGGAGGTGGCCCCACCGACAAACACTGTCCTGGGTCAGCATTAAAATGTCCTTTAATTTTTTTAACACCTAAACTAACCTGGTTACCGAATTAGTAATGGCGATATTGCTCAAAGAAACTGACAAACATTATAAAAATGGCATAATTAATAGGTCACCCAACACATGATTGGATAACCTCATCATTCAATAATGTTAATCATTGATGGCCGCTCTCCTAAAAAGACTAGTCAGTTAAAGGAATGGACATTGACCCACAGATAAGTTGTCCTGGGGTCACTTCCCTACAACTCAGAACAGCAAAACCACCCCACCCATTCAAAACCTTTCCCTGCACCCCTGCATGTAGCATATGAGACACACCCCCAAATGCCTCTTGCAGTCCTTTAACAGAACAATAGTAGTGACTGGATAAACATCCCTGGAATGGACACACTTCATAACACAGTAAAACCATACTACAGACACACTAAATACAAAACACACATGCAGCCTTTAAATACGAACGCCTTAAACTTTTTGTTAAAACGTAACTTAATTTTAACAAGTAATTCCAACAACGGTATGGATATTTGGACAAGGGGAGGCAGATGTACAAAACACTGGCATTAAAGATGGCAACATGATCCATCTTGATTTGAGAGTGTTTATGCAAGTTTATGTTGAACAAAAAAATAAATGCTCGCCAGTATCCTACCAACATTCCACCGATGCAAATACAAAGATACAAAGATAGCAGCTTACTGGATGGCCATTTGCGTGTTTGCGTGAGTACCTGAGAAGAACTGAACTATTTCCTCCTTGCTGCAGCCAAACGGCAGGCCTCTCAGTCTCAACATGCAGCCGCTGCAGCCGTCGTAGTCCGCGGGCCCGCTTCGCTTCAGCACCCAGTCCATTTCACTGCGGTTCGATTTGAACACTGCACCGAGAACCAAACACAATACAACAGGTCTGCACCGGTCAACGCCGGCCCGTGTGCATCACACCAACTCAACCAAACTGAAATCTTCCCCGGTTACTGTGGATTGTGTTGATGTGTTTTATGTAAAGGTACAATTATTGAAAAGGTATGGAAGTCCGTGGTCAATGCCGGGCAGGTAACATCACACAAATTCAAAAAACTGTATTCTTCCAATTCAATTCAATTTTATTTGTATAGCCCTTAATCACCATTACAGTATCAAAGGGCTTAACAGGCCAAATATTTAGGGTGGATTGTGTTCATGTATTTTATGTAAATATAAGATAATTAAAAAAGGTATGAAAGTTTGTGGTCAATGCCGGGAAGTTAACATCACACTAATTACACAAAAATTAATTCTTCCCCAACTATAGTGGATTGTGTTAATGTATTTTATGTTCACTCTTTGAAGCATATGTAGAGATATGGAGGTTCGGGGTGCACTGCCAGTGTGCTCCTGGGGTCACCTACCCTCTATGTAGCGATGCCCCATGTATTTGCGGTCCTTAGCGATGGCGTTCTTAAAGTCATCAGCGTTTATCAGCTCAACGAAAGCCTCTCCGCTGGGACGGCCTTCTTTAGAGAAGGTGAAACACACGCCGTTCACCTGGCCCACGATGTCACAGTCTGAACAAACAAAGCCACCCAACCACCGGGAAACACCATTAAGAAATTCAGCATAAACACCAGCTCAAACAAAATGTACAGGAAATGCTGTGAATGCGTGATCGCTAACTTATGGTGTTGTCAATGTAACCGATGACTAAGCTTTGTGGAATTGAGGTTGGCTTGTAATCCAAACTTTAGCGAAATGTTTGAATAATGTGGGGGACTATTAATGTCCTTTAAAAAAATAAGTGATATAAAATATGGATTATAGTGTCGAGTGAGAAATACAAATATCATCCTCCTTGAATACTACTTTTTTTTTTTATGAGTACGTACCTTGGCACAGTGATTCATGTAGTTAAATTTGGTGGAACATGTTTTTATTCTGCCTCACTGTTTTCAACGGGATGCTTATGTGACCCAGTCAGGCAGTATTGCATGGGTGTTGGCAGAAATATAGGGCTATCTGCCCAATGTGCTGATATAGGTGAACACATGTGAGTGAGTGTACTCTAACCAGAAAAAAAACTGGCCACTTCTTCCTGAGTGCAGGACCAGGGAAGACCTCTGATGCGTACCACATAACCCTCCTCATTTGAAGACATCACTCCTGCCATAAGCAGAACAACATGTGTTGCATGAAAAACGTGTGTTATTACATGATTGAACCCGAAAACATCATCAATATTTCCCATTACCCTGAGCACAGACGTGTAAATTCGCTATTGGACTTGGGGTGTGGCTTCCTTACTTGTTTTCCATAATATTTGGGCAGAATTTTGTTCAAGAGCAATTTATCCCGTATTTACATTAATTTACATATGTTGATGAAAATCCAGAAAGCAGAATTGTTATCGCAAACGCATTGTTATCAGTTAAAGATACCACTTAAGTACTGAAGTCACAGGAGAAAAGTTGCCAATTAGAAATAAAGAACACTTTGTATTAGACATACAACCTTGCAAGCACCTCAATGAAAATAACGATATGACAGTGAGCTTAGCTTTGACTACAGCTGAAGTTACAGCCCAGCCCCACAAAACCGCTGTCCAGAGAACCAGCTGGGCTGTCAGTTGTTAGCTTTGACTACAGCTGAAGTTACAGCCCAGCCCAACATCACCACTGTCCAGAACCAGCTGTGCTGTCAGGGACCAGTGTTCAGCCTGGACTACAACTAGAGTTGGAGCCCAACCCACTAGGACTTCTGTCTAGAACCAGCTTGGCTGCCCAGGCCAAGTGTTACGCCTGGACTACAATTAAAGTTACAGCCCAACCCCACAGTGACAAGCGCCAAAACAATTCGTCTAAAACGTCCAAAAGCAGTTTCAAGTAATTTCACACAATTCACTAGGTTAACGTGTTGATATAACGAAAACACTTGACAGCATAGCAATCGTTTTGCCGTGTACCGTAACCTTGTTGAACGCTAATGTGCTAGCCAACGTTTGCTTGGTAGCGTTGGTAAAATAGCGTTACGGCTAACGGGAGCTAGCAACATTAGCAGACAGGACGCCAACAAGCTACACAAGCCTATAGACTTGCATTCCATGCATATTGTCAAATCATTATTGCAGTTTGTTTGTCACAATCGTGAAATGGCATCAAATGAAAATAGCGAGAATAGACTCACAGACCTCACAGGCTGGTTGTCCCCAGTGTCTTGTATTGACTTCAGCCTCAGGTGACTTCTCGACTGGTGCCCGCTCAGGTGTAATCTCGCGAGATAAAGCCGATGTCCCTGTTACTTTCGAGGCGCACTGGTATAAAACTAAAACATAGAAATATAAATCTCCAACTTTTGTCTTGACGTTAAATGTGATGTTTTAGTATCCTACTCTAACATGTCACCATATGGTTCTATTATTTTAATTTTAATTTATTTATTTCACAAAATGTTTAGTGGGGGTTGTGAGTGGGGAGGGTAGGATGTATAAACTACCCGAACCCTTCAGAGCAGGCAACACGTAACTGAGTGTTACCGTTTCTTCAGGTCTGTCCGTAAAGTTCACTTTCAATTATAATGGAAATCGAAGTATTTACAGTAGACGCTTTTACAAACCTTCCGTTCAAAGGGAACCCTGCCGCAATTTGTCCACTTTTACATGTGAGTATTGACATGTTAGGGCCAACTATTTTAACGCAACGTGCATCTGCTGCCTACACCTGCAATCTTTATGATGATCGTTGTCTGCCCTCGTCTTTTTATTATTATTAATTATAGGCCTATTTCAATGTTTCCAACTCGAATGTTTGATGGGTGATTAAATTAAAGCCTGCTAGGCTGAACATTTTATTTTACGATATCCAAATAGCCTACATGCACATCTCAAAAAATAAATAAATAAGATGATTGTAGCCTAATGTTTGAATGATAAATGGAACAATGTATTATTGAGTGTAAAGTATTGTAGAAGTAGGGCTATTGGCTAATCCCGTTTGGACTAACACTCTCTGAAGCATACTATTTCTGGACTTTGAACTTCTTTGAACGCAGCAAATAGCCAATATTTTACACTTGTCTCTATAGTAGACCAAACAATTAAGGCTACCTTATTTATGCCTTATTATTTTTGAAACTTCTCACTGATACACTTTTATCAGGAACTTGACGATGATGTCTACCAAAAAATAGCAGCGGAGATGAACCTGTCAGAGTCGGCTTTTATCACCAGACTCAACCCTTCAGATGACTTTATGACAGGTCAGTTATAACCATGATATATAGCTGATGTATAGCCTACTATTATTAGACTTAGTTTAACTATCAAACTGATATGTGAGAGAGTGGCTGTTGGGACAGTCATGGGTTTGTTTTTGGTGGTATTGTATAGCTAGTGATAAAATACCCATCCTCAGCAGTCTGGCCAGAAGCTTTGTTAACATAAGTCTACACATGACAAGGATCTGTTCAACCACAGGTTGTAGGTATTGTACAGGGATTTCTACTAACTGTAACCAGGGGCGCCACCCAGGGGTGCCGAGGGGAGGCGTCAGCCACCCTGCTATTCATTTAATTGGAAAGGCATTTCATGTGAAAAAAAATGACTGATTTAGTAACCAGCTAACAGTTTCTACACTCTACACACGTTTCACTTTACCTTCAAATATATATATATATATATTTTTTTAAAGCACCAAAGTAAACAAACTTTCATATCAAACCCTCAGGTATGCTATAAACAAAGATTAAAATAACTTGAATTTGGTTTTTGGTGGTTTCAATCTGACTAGAGAGGTGTTTTTATCATATGGAGCAGTTATTTTACATGAAGAGCTCGTCCCAAATGTGGCCTGAGAATCTCACTGATTGACAGGGTCTAGGTTCCGCCTCCGCTGGTTCACACCAACCAATGAGGTGAATCTATGTGGACACGCCACCCTGGCCACTGCAGCCGTTCTGTTTCAGTACAAGAGTAAGACGCACTCAAACATTGGCACTTCTTCTAGTTAGGCAATCTCAAAAACGTTACCCAATGCTATTTTGTTTCAACAACCTATTGGTTGCATTACGATTTTAATGTGTAAACTGAAATTAAAGCTGCACAGATTGAGCTGCCTGATGTATGAACCATCTGTGTGAAAACATGTATTGTCTCGTGTAGAAAATGTAAATCCCACAGTGGTGTTTGAGACGAAGAGTGGCGAGCTGTCCGTCACCCGGTGTGGGGAACGCATTGTGATGGACTTCCCTCTCAACCCGCCCACCAGGCAGGTCAGCGTACCATTTGGAATACAGAGAGATGTCTGCTGCAGAGCTCAAACACACCCAGTGCTCCTTCAAAAAGAACTGAAGAGTAAAGCACAAACAAACAAACATCACACTACTCGTTAGTACATCAGTGAACATAGGCATCAAGAGGAAAATAATTGATAAACACCATTTATATTTATAGCACACTGCTATAACGTGTAAAATGTACTGCTCAACGTGTGGAGTATCCAAAGGATGTAGCAAAAGGTTTACATAATGCATAGAAATGAAGCCAACAATCAACACATTGTGATTGCCATCTGCAGGATCCCAATGAGTTCAAGGACTTCCTCAAGGTGAGTAGGAGACAGCCGTGAATGCAATCAACACCATGTCTTTCCCTTGAGGGGATAATTAACCTTGATCTTAATGTGCTTGGTCAAGTCAAATAATACCCCTGAGAATGGCATGCGTCTGTCTGTGATGGACTGTGTGAGTTGAGTTTTTTTTTCTTAACGTGTGCTGCGTCGATGCAGGCTGCTGTAGGGAACCTGCCGGTTACGGACGTGTATCTAAGCCCCAGCACTAAGAAACTCCTTGTTCGATTGGCCGACACCTGTGAGAGGTCAGAACTGAAACACATTCTTATAGGGTATCAATGGCATTGGGTCATACTTTGCTGCCATCGTGTATCGGGTTGATTGATGCATCAGTACAAATGCTTACGACAGAAACGACAAAGCGATCACTTTTATTTTATTTTTTTTCTGAAGCCTTGTATCCTAGTCTTTGACATGGCGGTATTCAAACAATATTGACTTTTTATTGTTCTTGCCTTTTGTCATAGTATTATACGAATAACGGTGAAAAGGCTGTTTTTAAAGCACTACATACATGACCTCTTCTCTCCCAGGTCAGCTCTGACCTGTCTGAAGGTGGACCCAGTCGCTCTGCTCTCCAGTGAGAAGAGTGGCAAAGTCAGAGGACTTATCATCACCATGAAAGGTAGTCTCTTCTGCACAATGCTCCTCTACAGCCGACCTAGAAAGAGACCCATATGTGGTTGGCATGCGGCTCAGGAGGTAGAGCGGCTAGACTGGTAACCGGAAGGTTGCTAGTTTGATCCCGGCTCCTCCTAGTGTCAATGTGTCTATGAGCAAGACTCCTAACCCACATTGCTCCTGACGAGCTGGCTGTTGCCTTGCACGGTTGACACTGTGTTGTGTTCTGGGTGAATGCTGGCCAGTATTGTAAAGCACTAAACAAATGCAGTCACTTTTCCGTAATACTAATGTCTATACATTGTTCTAGGAGCCCCAGATTGCCAGCCAGGCTATGATTTCTACTCACGCTTCTTCTCTCCATGGAACGGCATCTCAGAGGATCCAGTCACTGGTATGAAAAAACAACTCCTCACATACAAAACACACACTGTATGTTTGGGGGGAGGGAATTTATCAAGTCAAGTCTTGAAATCACATTACAAATCTAAATGAATAGCACAAATATTTACATTATGAAACAATTATTCAGATGTTTCTACATTAAACAGTTCTTTACAGACCATTTTATTTAGGTTTATGGTTGCATATAAAATGGTTTGGTTTGCATCATCATTAAATAAAATGATCACACCATGAAAACAGATCAACAGCTATGTTACTTCAAGTAATGAAATTGCTCGTTTTCCCTTGCAGGTTCTGCACATACAGTCTTAGCTTGCTATTGGGCGGACAAACTGCAAAAGAAGAAAATGCTTGGTAATCAACCTATATTCATTATCCCATTAATTCTTAATATTTCTACAATATAATATTGTACTTGGGTAGTGTATTAACCTCCAATTTCAAGAAAATGTTTTCCACATGGAAAACGTACTTTTAACATTGGATTCGGATGTTGTTCCAATAACTTAGAACCAGCTTACTACCTGAACCGTGTGTGTATGTGCAGCCTACCAGTGTTCCAAGCGAGGGGGAGAGCTGGAGCTGGAGGTGAGGGATGACGGGAGAGTGAACATATCTGGACAGGCCGTCTTCGTACTGAAGGGAACCATGACACTCTAGAACCATGTTCTGCAAGATTGGGGTCGGCTGATATGCATATGGAGGCTGTGGAATTTATAAGCTAGATGTTTGATAATTTTTTATCCACAATTTTTAAAATCTCATTAAAGATCATCAAAACTTGGTTTACACTGGTCATCCAATGAATCCATATTTTCTAAATTAGGAAAAACCCAGTTCCATTATTTGCAGAATTAAAATTATTTATTGAACAGTTTAATATACAAAACAGATACACTCCAGAAGGTTAAAATTAACGGATCCAATATGTGAGATCAGAGGTAGCTTATAACTGCTGGACCTGGTGTAGTTCATTAATCAGTGACAATAAAAACAACCCATGGAATAAATTAGAACCTTTAAGTTAACGGCTTGATTCCAACCTAAGAAATGTGTTAGATCTAAACTATAAGTTACATGTTACTGAAGTCTGAGGCATTTGCATGTGAATTGCCTTAGTGATGCTGTGGTGAAGTACCAGGCAAGAGACCGCAACTTAAAACTGAGGGATACAATATTATGTTGATATAAAAACTATGAGTGATTTAAAACGGAAAAGCTTAACATGGTTCAAAGAATTAACAAAGTAAATCACATTTATCACAGTGACAAAGACATCTACTAACGGAATGATGGTCAGATGACAAAAGCTTATTGGAGTTTCTCACAGTGTACCAACACGCTTTGGCGTTTGAAGCTGAAGGTTAATTGATTCAAAATAAATAAATAGCTCTTTATGACAAACTCAGACATACGAGAATGGTGTGCCATTACCATAGAATTCTAATGGTAGCTGTCAGTGTTTTTCCGGACATGTACTACTGCTTACCCTGTGAATCTGATCACATTTCATTATTGTCAAAAGCACAGTTGTAGCTTGAAAAGCAGCGTATCATTTTGACAGTTTGAAAACAATAGCTTACGAACAATTAAACAAATATAAAATACAATTAAGACATTGGTCCGCATTACCATATGGTTTAGTCATACCAACACTTTGACAAGTTCCTATCCAGTGTCTTCTTGCATGGATAGCTAGAAAAAGGCATCACAGGTCCATGGTTTCCACGGGAACCTCATAACAGGTGCATGCTGGGAAAAGCTTTATGTGCATCTGTAGGGAGCTGAATGATGTGAAGAAGGAGTTAAGAAAAGCCTGAAAGTTCCAAGTACATTATATATTTTGCTTTGTGCAATGACACAATTAAAATATATCTAGGTAAAATTCTATCTAAACTGACAACCTATATAAGAAAATGTAAAAATAGAATATTCTCATTCTAGACTGAAGGAATAATGAATTAACTTAAATTAATAAATATTATAGATTTTGTAACACAAAAATAACTGAAGAATAATGTATTGTTTTTTAATTTCAAACAAAATGTTGTCTTTGGTGTCATTCTTTGATAGAAAGTTGACCACTTTAATACAATATGTAATCAACCTATCCCGTTGATTACATATTCAACGGGAATACATATATCACGGAGGGAATCAGAGCTCTGCATAAAAAGGATATCATGTTCTCCTGCTGCAGATGGTTCAGCAGCTTCTCCAGCGGTGCGTAGCGACGTAGCGTAGCCGCAGAGCCCACCATGAGCAGCTTGTGTTTAGCCCTGGTCACCGCTACGTTCAGACGCCGCCAGTCCTTCAACAGCTCCCCCAACTGTGGAAGACAGGAGGTCAGACACATGACATGTCAGTTATTTCTTTGTGTTGTACTCAAAGAGAATAAGGGTAGAGTAGCTGACACCTTCAAATTAAACGGCTAGACTTTAACTTTTAACCTTTTTCTGCGCGCACACACACACACACACACACGAAAAAGCAGTGTTTGTTTCTTACGTTCCCCTCTTCCTGGGTACTTCTGACGAACGAGAGCAAGATGACGCTCTTGTCCCTCCCTTGGTATTTATCCACCGTGTTCACCTCCACGCCACTGAACGCAGTGGCCTGCAGCAGGGAAGAGATGCTCTTCAACTGCTGCCTGTAGGGGGCGATGATGCCCACCTCACTGGCTTTACAGCCGGCCTGAAGAAGAGAGACAAATAAAAAACGGTCAATAGTCCAAGTAACAACCATTGTTAAAAGTGTTAGTTTAAAAGCGGATTGCGAGTGAACATTAGAACGGGGTGGAGAAGATCAAATGCAAACTGTGGTTAATGGTCCAGTAAACCCCTTTTGCAAAGCGTTTACAACAAACATGAACCATTTAAGCACAGTGCGCCTGCGTGAGAGCTTGTGCTGCTGTTCCTTCTGAACAGCCCTCATGTTTGTGGATGGGCGTTGGCTGTGTGCGAGTACCTTTATCAGGAGAGAGAGCAGGGTGTGTATCAGAGCAGCCTCGGTGTGGTTGCTTACGCCTCCTTGCTCCACCGTCTCATAGGCCGGCACCTGCAAAACAAAACATGTGACCTTAACATGGGTCGCCTCTCTCTCAAACTGTCCTGGTTTATTCCATGACTGCAAGTTACCAACCGATTATAGGGTTAGTTTCCTTTATAACGTTTCTCTATCAACCCTCGTCAACAGTTTTTGCGCTGGCTAGGCTGGTTTATTTGATTTGGATTTTTTCGTGCATTGATACAGAAATGGTAAGAGGGCAGGTGCCCCGTTATTTAAAAATAATGCACACCCTTGGAACGTTACTGACCATTGTGACCAATCAGGGAAGGATCATTTCATGACGTAGAGGTATCATCTGAAATAAATAACTGCAAGTACCTGGGTGGTATCGAGAAAGCAAACCGGATTGCCGGGCAACAGTGCAGCCTGCACCCACTCCAGATCCTTAGGGGTCGCCTCACAGTGCGAGCTGAGCTCTGATTGGACAGACACCAGGAAGGGCAAGGCGAGCCGGGCGGACGCCGTCCTCTCAGATCCACACTCCAGCCGCCCGTCGTACATCAGACAGTTACTGAGAGACATGATGGGCCTGCAGACACAGAGGAACGCCCAGGGCGTCAAGACTACCCAGTGCAACCACAACACGCAGGGCCACTCTGCATAACAACTCTGCATGACGTCCTGGTGCTGTGATGAACAGTGGCTGTTGTCACGTATAGGGCACGGCAGCATTGGTCCAGAATATTATTGTATTTGACACACTTTGGTCAATAATGAACGACATACAAGTGCATAAAAAAGTAAAATGAAAGTATATATGTGCAAAATGCAAAAAATATATAAGCCAATATTTACATACAGGAGTGCTCAAAACAGTGTACTACTACTACTACTAAAAGAAAACGTTAACGACCTGTTCATTCTGTACTGAACATTAAGATGGACCACCGCTTCACTGTGGAGCTCAAGGCGCTTGAACAAGCTTTCATCCATCCCCAAAGACCTAGACGGAGAGAGAAAGAGAACTTCATTGCACTGCAAAACACAAACTCTTTCCCAGGAGCTTTCCTTGTTTTTGGCTCCATATGATTGCATTTCATCAATGTTCGCTACAAAATAGTTGCCCATCACTTCCCTTCACCCCCCCCCCCCCCCACACACACACACACACACACACAAAGTCATTTACCGGGCTTCTTGGTTCTGAACGATGGGGGGCAGTTGCTGGTGATCTCCCACCAGGACAAACCTCTTGACGTAAAACAGAGGGCCCAGGCACACCGGCTGGCTGATCTGAGACGCCTCGTCCATGATGCAGAAGTCAAACCTGCGCCGCGTGAAGATGGGGTGCTTGGTGCCCATGCAGGTGGTGGCCACCACCAGCTGGAGGGAGGGAGGGAGGGAGGGAGGGAGGGAGAGAGGGATGGAAGGGATTGGCTGTTCATTTTTGGCCAGGAATTGGGATATTCTTGTCCAAAAATTTAGTCAACTTTGTTTTTATTCCCTCTAAAATCCAACTCTGAACAAACTCTTGGAAGAATGACCTCGTTACAAGTGAGTGTCAGCTTCTAGTGACAAGTACGGCTATTTTGTTAAAATCCAATATTTATCCAACCAATTATTTTTTTCTATTAATTAACAATATATTCTCCTCAATGACCATGCCCATAGAGGAACAAACAACTCAAAATTAATGCCCAATCCATGCCCCCTGGTACTGGTGGATCTCCTCAAAGGACTGGTGAGGGGGATCACCTCTTTGCTGTAGAGCTGATCCAGCGCCGCCAGCGTGTCCACTCCCTTCCTCCTCTCACTCTCAGTGTAGGGCAAGATCTCTGGATGAACCTGGAGAGAGGGAGAGAGAGGGAGAGCGAGGACCACGGAGCATGAGAGAGAGAGAGAGAGAGAGAGACAGAGAGAGAGAGAGAGGACCACGGAGCATGAGAGAGAGAGAGAGCGAGAGAGAGGCAGGGAGTGAGAGACTGAGATCTAGGCAATAAAAAAATATAGATTGGACTGCACTACATTGGAGAAGAGACAACTACATTATAGAACTACAATATCAACCGCCTTTCAACAAATAATACCAAATTATGAAGCAATAGGCTTCTTCATTCATCGACACCCGAGTTCCACCAGTCTATAAAAGATAATACACACTGAATGGCACATTTTGATTTGATTTCCAGTTTCAAGCTACTTTTTCTTTAACAAAAGCCGACTATTGGTCAGAAGGGGGAAAGGTTGGGGGGGGGGGGGGGGGGGGGGTGCGTTTCAGAAGGTGAAGAGACAGAAGGTGGAAGAGATAAAACGTTGTTTTGTCTTAGAAGTTCAACAGAGTGACAGTTGATGGTCACCACCGAAAGGTCGACTCGTGGTCCGAAACTCACCTTCTCCCCCCTCCCCAGGCGGAGGAACCCGACCCGGAAGCGCTTGAGCTTCAACAGGATGTTGTCGACGGCTGAGTGGGTGTAGCTGGTCAACAGCACGCTGAACCCACACGCATGCAGGATACGCACCTGACGGACACAGGGAGGGATCATACTGCTGCTTTCGCAATTGACAACTTATTACATTTTCAATTGACATTGCTTTATTGCTGCTGGTGTGTTTGCGTCATTCATTTACGTTCCCTAGGTGAAATTAGATTTGTTTTAAAGGGTCTTGTCATGCAACCAGGTGTGGGTGTGATTAGCTGGTATAAGCCGTTTGGCACAGGGAAGGAAACATTTTCACAGTGACATCACAAGTGGGCGCTTCCAATCAGATATATGAAGGATAGATGATTAACGTTTGCTACAGTCCACTGGGTAGGCTGGTAGACTGATCCGTCCAGCGTACATCTAGGTCGACACGCCCACTTGTGACGTCACTATGAAAATCATTCCTTCCCTGTGCCAAACGGCTTATACCAGCTAATCTGGTGTCATGACATGAGCCCTTTAAGGATTTCATTGGCATGAATAAAATATTTGTTTTGGACTAAAAATTAAAATGATAGGAAGAGCGGCAGTGAAATAATTTCTCAATTATTTAAATTTCTAAGGAAATAGAAAAAAACTAAACAAATCAAAAAGAAAAACGATAAGGCTGTTTGAGGATTTGAGGTAAGAGGAGACAGGAATGCACTGGGAGCTGAAGGTACAGCTCCCAGTTGACAGGTTGGCTGGTTGGGTCTCTCACCAGGGTGCATATGGTGGTGGTCTTGCCCGTGCCTGGCATTCCAACGATCAGCGTGTAGTCCTGGGACAACAACACTTTCTTCATGGCCTGCCTCTGGGGCTTGTTCAGACCTACAGCCACACACACACACAGCCACAGCCACACACACACACACACACACACACACACACACACACGAGTTATAAAGGAGACAATGACTGAACAGAAAACATCTAGAATGTGTCTGTAGAATAAACAGAACACACAGAAAACAGACAGTGAATCCAAATCAAGTAAAAACACACACTATCACAGAGGCACTGATTGATTCCCATGCACGGCTTGAGCTTCCATCAACTTTGGCACATTATAGTGAAGCTGAGACAAAGTAAAGGCTGGGAATAAAATGATATAAAAACCATGAGCTTATTTGAGCCGTTCAGTCCAGAATTCAATTACATTTTATTTGAATAGCCCTTAATCAATCAAGCCAGACTCATAAATATTTATGAGACCCCCCTTACCCTAGCCCCCAAAAGGGAAAGAAAAACCCCTTAATAAGCAAGGAAGAACATTTGAAGGAGGAGAGGAGTCGAGGAGCACAGCAGGGCGGAGTGAAGGGGCTCCTAACCTTTGAGAATTTCAGCCACTGCGTCCTTAGCCTCTCTGGGCAGAACGGAGCTGAGGTTGTCGATGAACTGGGGAGGACGGAGGTCCACCACCAGCTCCCTTAGACGCTCACTGAGGGGGGACACACACACACACACACACACACACACACACACACACACACACACACACACACACACACACACACACACACACACACACACACACACACACACACACACACACACACACACACACACACACACACACGCGATTGTTGGTGCTTTTCATACTATGAACGGCCTTACTGTATTGACAGCGATATATATTTTTCACTTTCTGATGACAGAGTTACGTATTGTAAACTTATTCTAAATTGTATAGATTAAATAACACCATCGGTGTGTAGGGCGTGGTCCTTGTATAAATCACTGCATGTCCAAGTCAATGTAAATACGTATTTGATTGCCAGGCCCATTTGCACAAAAGGCAGATGGCCGTCGGCATCAGACACCATAGCTGGTGTTTCCTCTTCAAACGTGTTGTGGCCGCTGCCTTTGCAAGGTGGATGCCACCGTAGGCATGTGTGTGTGTGAACAGCTTAAAAATCTATCAAAGAGGCAGTGGGTCTACCTGTCTGGACTGTTCTCCATGAGCCTGGAGAGGTTGGTGAGATGGGTGCTGAGGCCGAAGACCCCTTCGTCGTGGTCCAACCTGAACGACGCCTCGCTGAACTTGGACAGGTCCCTGGGATAAACAAACACACACTGATGGGTTTCATGTTGGTTTGGCGAGGTCGAATGTGAAGAAAAATAATAAAATGGGGTCTGACGAAACATAAGTACCCGAATCGAATAACATCTTAATTTCATCATTATGTAATTGAATCATATAGCCTATAACATTCATTAGGTTTATAATACGTTTTAAATTGTCATCATTTTATGAAGCCATTTATATACAACTCCTAATAAAAATGTGTGTGTGCGTGCGTGTGTGCGTGCTCACCTATCCAGAGTGCAGCCAACTGATGTCTTGGTGACGTTACACATGTAGCCTGTTGCCAGGCCGACCAGACGACCCTCCTGGTCGCTGACGACGACGCGGTCTCCGTCCGCCAAACCACCGCCTAGCTCCTGCCGCGCGGTCGGAGTGCGTCGCTGGAAGCGATGCAAGAACACTCCTTCTGATTGGACAGTCACCGGGCCGACGATTTCAAGATTTCCCACGGCCCCTCCGCTCTTCTCCCTATACGCGCACACACACACACACACACACACACACACACGATCAGTCAATACGACGGGCAGGCTTGTTGCTCAACCTTGAGCCGTGCTGGGAAATTGATCATGCTTTGATTGGCAAATGTGACAACGAGCGAGTGAAAACAATGCCCAGTGGTTATGAAGTTTACTCTGGGTTACAGTTTGTTGAGTGTGTTTTATTTACGTTGACACACATTTTTTACAACGTGAACTCATTAAAAGATGAACGCACATTACACATTTTATCTGATAATCGGTCCATATTGCGAAATGTAGCATAAAAAACATTTGACAATATACTATAAAATGGTAAAAAGAGTCGGATGGATCCTTAGGGTATTCCCCTGCCTCTACACTGTACGCTAGTCTCGCTTTCACCCTGCGTGCGTTTCACTGTACCTCTCGTCGGCAGACTGCAGCCACACATTCCTGCGGCTGCTCTTCTGCTCCATGGTGACGCTCTCCAGGCAGCAGAGCAGCAGCCAATGGGAGAAGTAGCTGAGGTGCGGCCCAGTCAGGTGACCCGTCTCCTCGAGCAGGAAGTCTGTCACCGCGTCCTGGGGGACGTCCGAAGGGGGGCCCTCCACCACCCTGGGGGTCCCCGGGGGAAGACGACCATCTTGTCATTATCATTATTTTCTCAGAGAATTCGCCCTCCAATCGCTTGATTGTAGAATGAAAAACGACAATCAATGACCTGGCATCGATGACCCGTCGCCCTCGGCCTCTTACCGCTCGTACAGAGCACAGTTCCTCTTCTGCGGACAGTACTGGCAGACCTGTCTGTTGGCCAGGACCTCCGGCAGCTGGGACAGGCGGCTCCGCCCGGCCCCCGTCTCCACCACGTTGCTAACCTGATGGGCTAGCGTGTTCCGCAGCTTCAGGAGCTCTGGGGTCGACACAGAACGGGAGGTTGGAGGCCAGTGGAGTGCAACATCAAGTCAAGTTTGAGAGACGTTTCTTTTTTTAATACATAATTTTTTTTGTGATCCAAATTTTTTTGATGCCAACAGAGCAGAAGCTGTCAATACATTTCCTGAATTGCCCTCCCAGGATCAATAGTCTAATCTCATTTGAATTTTTTTTTTATTGGACCTTTATTTAACCAGGAAAGTCCCATTGAGATTAAAAACCTCTTTTTCAAGGGAGTCCTGGCCAAGAGGCAGCAACAAATAACATATGTACACTCACAATATTACACTCGCAACATATACATACATTTAAATGATAAAAAACAGTTACAAGTAAATTAAAATTCATAAAAAACATCTACAAGTAAAAGAAGTGGTCTGAAATGCTCTCATCTTAGATTTAAAAGCGTTCAAAGAAATAATTTTGGCTAATTTAAAATCTTTTTGCAGCCAGTTCCATGTGGTGGGAGCAGAGTGGACGAATGCCCTTTTTCCTAATTCAGTGCGGGCAAATGGAACTGACAGAAACATCTGATTGTTTGAACGCAGACTGTAAGAAGCAACACTTTTCTGTGTGATTAAATTACAAATATATGATGGCAGTAGCCCAAGCCCAAGAATTAAGAAACACACCACTAAAGATCAGATATCTATAATGGATGTACGAAGGGGACTGGCAGAGCCGGCAGAAGGGAGCCACTCTGCTAATTGACCTCCAGTTTTTCTCGCACAACAGAAATATCCCGACTCTTAATGGAGTTAAGAGGTGACATTGAATTGTGCGCCGAGTGAAGTGAGTGAAGTAAACACCAGCCGCAGTACAACCCAATAGGCCATATGGAAGTGACTTGCGTGTGTGGGTGTGCGTGCACCTCTGCGGTCCATGTGGCCAGCCACCACGGGGTGCAGGTTTCCAGTCTTCAGGTACAGCAGCAGGCCGGCTTCAGAGTCCACATGCCTTTCCAGGACCATGAGGGTGTAGAGGATCACCTAGACACACACACACACACACACACATGCAGACGCACACAAATGTACACACACAAATAAGGTAAGGATGGAGGTAATAGTTAGCTACTCCAGACTGCAATAGTCAGGGTTCCAATTAGCGACATATAAACTTTACTTCAGGGCTCCTAAAGTCGGACACAGAATCGACATGTGATGTACCCCCGGAAATAAAGGGAACAACAAAAACATAAACTAATTGTACTGCATTGATCCAGTCCAAATGAACCAGCGTTCACTCATTTCAAATTCTCTTAACAAACAGCTGCGCTTTATAACCGACATCCTCCCAACACGTGACTTTTGCCATCTTCAACATCTTAAATATGCAGGCCATGTATGTAGACTGGACAATAGTGAACTACAGAAACACCAAGAAATATCTGGAATCGGATAGAGAGGCTGCTGGACATCGATGTTCAGCAGGTGAGGAGAATGAAGACGAAGAGAACACAGTTCCTGTGAATGCTGGACCACAGGTCCAAGCAGGTGCGCCCCCCTCCCAAGTCCACCGCTGGGCCTAGTGGGACAATATGCTGATGGTCTGGCTGGGACACGCGGCCTAACGTGGCCTAACGGACCTGGCTGCGGTGCTCTATGGAGTTGGTCTCCTTGCCCGTCTTCAGCTCCAGCGGCATGACCCTCTCCTGGGCGCGTCGCCGGCCGTCGCGGCCCGTCCGCTGGACGCGGACGCGCGTCGTCACGTCGATCTTCCCCTTCAGGCCGAAGCGCGGCGACCACATGTTCTCCTCGATGTCCGCCAGCTCGGCCACCGTGTAGACGGGCGGGGGGGGCTGCCTCCCGCCGATCGGAGCCCCCAAGCGGTCGCTCGCTCTGATGGAGGAGGAGACCGATTATGACGATGGAATAGTGAAGTGGGTGTAGTTTGTGTTGGGGGGGGGGGGGGGGTTGGACTTAGCTCAGGGGGGAGAGCGGGGTCACTTGTAGCCAAAATGGTTGCTAGTTCGATCGCCCGGCTCCTCCTAACTGAGTGACGAGGCCGCCCTGGGTAAGACACTTAACCTCAACTGCTCCCAACGAGCCTGTCGCATCGCACGGTTAACTTAATGGTTGATCCCATCCCTTCCTCCAGAGAACCACCCCCAAAACACAGGACTATTTTGCTAGCTAAAGCAATAGGTCTGCTTAGCCTTGTGGAAGAGGCTCTAATTGCACTGGCAAACTACACGCAGATAGCCGGGTAGGCAGGTAGACAGACAGGTAAGCCACCCAATCGTTTCAATCGAAAAATGTAATAATGCCTGCCTGCAATCTGTGGGTGCCACAGTCGGGACGGAAAGAGCATTCCTTTAAATTGCCTACCCCAGCTAGGACGACATGTAGTTTAAAAATCCCGGTAAGTCGTTTTGGGCCAAAGTGTCCCAATCTACAAGGGCTAAATGACTACATAACAGCCACCCCGTGGTTCCATAACTCCTGTGGGGTTCACCCACAGTTTAAGGGGGATGGGCTTCGGAGTGGAGGGATGGAGGTAGTCGTTGGCCCAGCCTGTGAGGGAGGGGAGGTAGTCCTGCAGCTCCTGTTTCATCTCTTCCTGGGTCACTCCCAAAGTGTACCTAAAGACACACACACACACACACACACACACACACACACACACACACATGCGTCTATCAGACATGGTAACATTTTCAAATACAAGTCACGTATATTATGATACAAAAACACCACACAAACAGTCCTGTTGAAGTCAACATGGGGCTTCGTTAAAGAAAAGCAAATTACAAACACGGGGCCTTTACAGTAAATCTAGGGTCCTTATCTTCAGATGAAGTTCATAGAAAGGAAGCTTAAATCCAACGTTACGCTATTTTCTGGCGGCATCAGCCTGAATGGCTGACATGCCAACAGCATGCGATCAGGGATGTCCCCTCCGTGAGGGGAGGGGACGCTGCTTACATGTCCCCCAGGTGCTGTGGGCTGTGGAGGGCCTGGTCTGCCAGGGAGGACAGCTTGTCCATGGAGAAGTCTTTGGCCATGGCAGCCTTCTGGAACACCTCGTGGACTATGGTGCCGTTCAGCATCTGCTTCGAACCGCCGTCAAAACTCTACAGACGGAAGAGACGGAGAACGTGACGTGGGGCTGGGAGAAGGCGTGAAACAGGACTTTGTTCAGGACCTGGTCAAGAATGGAATAGTACTATTCTAAAGCCAAGCTCCAGGCGTTCGACCTACCTTTAGGTCCGAGCAAGATGCCTCGCCCAAACTGCTCCTTGGTGATACATCTCTGAATTCACTGCAAGATGCTTGACATAAAAGCCCCCCGGTAAAGGATTGAATGGTAATAGTAGTAGTAGTACTAATTATTAATAGTAGTGATAAATCGTAAAAGTAATCTCTCAATGGTACATTTTTCAGGTGAGGGACTTACAAATCAACCAGCCAGATTGTCTTGCCTCCTAATATTGTTGATGCGTCATGTGCAACAGAATAGAACGGAAAGCGTTCAAACTAATGACGCAGTAAACGAAAAGCTCCACTCCCTCACAGAAGGGATGCCCAGGACTAGGGCTGCTCGATTATGTGAAAAATCATAATCACAATTATTTTGCTCAATATTGAAATCACAATTTTTTAAACGATTATTTTTGAGTTTGAAAAATGTTGTATTTATTCAGCATCTCTCTCCCAAAAAATATTTTTTTACTGAGAACTTTGAAATTTCGCTTTAAAAAAAAGACACAAAATGGTCAAAAAGAAATTGTTCCAAACTAAAATAATATACAGATATGTATCCAGCTGTTTTGCCCCTTCTTAAAAAAAAAGAAAAAGGGCTTTTTTTGTTTTGAAAAACTTGATAATGTTAATTTTGTGATCGTTTGCTGCTAAATCAAAATCGCGATCAAAATTCGATGAATCGCCCTGGACTCGACAGCACGCGGCGAGCGCTCACCTTGAACATGTCGCTGAGCACCGCGCGTCTCATGCAGCGGATCGAGTTGGAGATGCTGGTCCCGGAGATGAGCACGTCAGGCAGCACAACCAGGAAGCCCTGCTCGCGCTCCACCCGCCAGCAGCCCGACACACACTGGCCCTCCAGGTGCACCACGCTGCCCCGAGACACCGGGCTCGTCTCCCTGGAGACACGACCAGATACATACAGATGGACAGTTATGCGTCTGCACAAAGGGGGTTTAGCTTGTTTTCAGCATCGACACTGCAGAAAACTGTGAATGAAGACGGGAAAACATCAGAGTAGTTCTCGATTATATACATATATATATATAAAAACATAATCACGATTATTTTGGTCAATATTGAAATACGGTTATTTTTGAGTTTGGAAGCATGATGCATTAATTCAGTATATCTCTAAAAAAAACACTTAAATGAGAACTTAAATGTTCAATGTAAAAGACAACACAAAATGTTCAAATAGAAGATGTTCAAATCGAAAATAATTTACAATATACAATACAATACAATATTTATCGTGGTGTTCTGCAATTAATTCAAATAAATAATTAATAATAATAGTTTCAATTCGATTATTTTAGTTTAGAGATCGTTTCACCCAAAAATTTAAATCAACATTCAAACAATTGCACCGCCCTTAATCAGAGTTCTTTGCACTCTCTAGACACGCCCTTCAACATTAGCCACGCACACACACACACACACACACACACACACACACACACACACACACACACACACACACACACACACACACACACACACACACACACACACACACACACACAATGAAGAATACACGGCACGTTTCACTGAGAGTTGATATTTTAAACGGATGGGGGTCCCAGACACTGACCATCCGTCCTTCAGCAGACAGGTCTCTGTAGGCTGGAGGCTTTTAGAACAGGTGATGGTCAGAGTCTTCTGACCGGGCCGCTCCTCCACCTCCAGCACCCAGTAACGGTTGTTGATGCCCCCGGACAGGACCACGTGGTCGGGCACTCTGTGGAAGGAGAAGAGCATGGAGAGGAAGCCACAGGCCATGGTTTGATGAGGAGCGTAATGGCTCATCGTTCAGAACAGACATAGACTCTGAGACATATTCTGCGTTCTTCACTGATGAAAATGTTCGGTAGATAATATACACCGACATGTAAGCCTAACATCCTCAGACCAATTTACAAATGCATAGTATTCTTTAACCTCTCAGTTAATTTTCAATTTCCAAGGGAAGTTATCGATCGGCGCAGACCAAAATATCTCTGGACACAATTGGAAAGACCTTGATTGTCGAGGGGGGGGGGGGGGGGGGGGCTATTTTAAGTGCAATATTTATTCATAATGTCAAAATATAACACTTTGAATAAGAATAATAAGTCAAACTAATAGTGCATATATTTCAGCTTTCTTTAGACCGTGGCCCCCATGTTGCTACTACCCTGCCTAAAAGCATCAGAGCAACGAAAGGTGTGCCGCATCGCATGCAGCCATCTTGTTTTTTGTTTTTTTTTAAACCGCACTCTCATAGGTCTCTCCTCTGTACAGAGGAGCGCCCTATGAGAGCGCGGTTTTAAAAAAAAACAACTGCAGCTGATGTGTGCCCTATGAGTCATCGTATCAAACCCACCCCATATTAGATCGACGCAGTTGCGGTAGGCCCGACGGGCCCAGCAGGTCTGCTTTAAAATCATCCTTCACGAGAGAGAGACACACATCCCGGAGCGAATAAAACCTGAGCTTGCAGATTCATCTGGTTCCCAGGTTCATACACTGCATGTTACAGGAACGGGAGCGCCAGCGGCCCACTGTTTCCTCCCCGGGAATAAGACCCGGGAAGGGGTGTTCCTTACCGGCTCGCTTTAGCTTTCTTCTGCTCCAAGAGGTCAGAGATCTGCTCCATCTCATCTTCAAACCATTTCTCATCAAGAGGAAACTCCAAGGGTGCTGCGGTTGCATTTGGGTAGAGAAATAACAAAAAGGATAAACCCACAAGCCAATAAAAACCCACAGCAATCATGTTCAGTGGTGGGATGAAAAACATTAAAGGGGGTATAATATAACACCAGGTGTTCGTGTGACGAGCCGTTACAAACCGCTTTGAAAATCAGCTTCTTCTAACATCACAAGTAAGCGTGTCCACCTAGATGTATGACGGATAGATGAGCAATGTTTGCTAAAGTAGTCCACTGGGTAGGCTGCTAGACTGCTCTATCCAGCGCACATCTAGGTGGACACACCAACTTGTGATGAAACCTGCTGTTATCAAACCTATTCTGAAAAAAACCCAACCTCGGCCGAATGCCTACCGGCCCATCTCCCATCTTCCATATTCCTGTCCAAGGTGCTTGAAAAACCTGTTGCTGCGCAGCTACAGGAACATCTACAGCGTCATTCGCTGTTTGAAACATTCCAATCTGGTTTCCACACTGCCCATAGAACAGAGACAGCATTGTTGAGGGTAACAAACGACCTTCTCATCTCTGCCGATTTTGAACAGCTCTAAAACTGAAGGCACACAAATTGGCAGCCCTCATCACCCACAACCACCGTCTCCGTCTCCGGTAAAGACATCCCCCTCTCAACCCCAGTTACCAGCCTCAGTGTGAGCTGGACTCACAACTGACCTCTGCAAACCACATCAAACATCGGTACAAAACCTGCTTTTTCCATATCAAGAACATTTCTAAACTCTGCCCCTTCCTCACTTTCTCTGACGCAGAGAAACTCGTCCACTCCTTATACTCCTCCAGGCTTGATTACCGCAACAGCCTGCTCATCGGTATACCCAATAAACACCTTCAGAAACTTCAATTCATTCAGGACTGCGCTGGCCGAACACTGATGAAAACGCACAAATACGACCACATCACCCCCATTCTTCAGAACCTCCACTGGCTCCCCATAACCTCAAGAATTCAAGACAAGATCGCCCTCATCTCCCACCTTTGCATGGACAGCAACGCCCTGCATTACCTCCTTACCCCTCACTCATCCACCCGTAACCTCCGGTCCCAAAGCGCCCACCGCCTCCATTAGCCATGGGAGACCGAGCCTACTGCTCCGCTACCCCTCACATCTGGAACTCCCTCCCTGAACATCTGCGAGAACCCCAGTCTATGGACACTTTTAAAAAGGGCTTACAACCTTTTTTTTTTTTCAGGGAGGCATGCTTAAGTTGTCCTTAGATTTTTCATAATTCAATCTGCACTGAAACTCCTCTTTTTAGCTGTTTTTATTAATGATTCTTATCACTATATTTTAATGTGTAATTGCCCTTAGTGTCTTGTTATTTAGTTTTTCGGTTTCTGTAGCTGTACTTTGAGATTATTTATTATGCATTTCAAATAAATTGCATTATTATTATGTCAGAAGAGGCATATTTTCAAAACGTATTGTAACGGCTAACCACCCTCACACCAGGTGGTATAACATGTCACCTTTAAGTGAAAAAAACTCCTCCCAAACTGACCCAGGTCCGACGAGGTCACGGCACGGCCGTCTCCTTCGGACGAGGTCCCGGCTGGATCGGTGGCTCCCGTCGCTCCCTTGCCGAGGTCGTCGATATGCGCCGTCACGGCGAGGCTGGTCGGGTTAGCTCCGTCTGCACCGCCTGCCGTGCTGGGAGTGCGCATGGTCCGCTGCGGTGAGGGCGCCAGCGCGCCGACCTCCGCCGGGGTGGTGTCCCTCTGATCCATGATGAGCGTAAACACAGACTCCTCTCGGGGAAGACCGCCCATCTCAGAGAGGGGCGTTGGCGAGGCCACGGTGTTCTGCTGAACACCGATCAGGGTCACCTGGTTAGATCTGCGAGAGGAGAGCTCTGAACTTTGAATCCTTTCTGGCCCCTCCGTCTCAAAGCGGCCTTCGGTAAGGCATTGCTTGGCAGGTAGGGTTTCAACGGGGGTGGAGGCTTTGCTTCCGGCCCAGCGGTGGATCGCTGGTACGTCGCCAGTTCTGGGCCTCTTGGCGGCGTGGGAGTCTTCTGGACTGAAGAGCCGCTTCCCCGATCCCACCGCCTCCTCGGACAGGTTCTCCCGCTCTCCGTCCAGTCTCATTTTCCGCCGCATGTCCACTCGTCTGGAGCTGGGGCTTCGACAAAGAGGGGACCCCCCCAGACTGGATGCCTCGGCGCTGGGGTTGGGGCTCGGGCCAGGGACTCTGGCTGAGGAGGGCCTGATTTGGCTGTCGGGGGTCTCGGGGATGGCCAGAAGGAGATCTGGAGAGAGGGGTAGAATGTTTTCCACAACTGCCAGGACGCTCCTCTTGATGGGGGAGAGGACGGGGAGGGGTAGACTGGGTCTGCTCCGGGCTTCGGTCTTGGTGGACGACTGTTTGACGGTAGACTTTGAGACCTGAGGGAAACAGTGCAATCATATATCAGATTTCGGAGTCAATGATTAGAAATGTACGATGTAAACAGTTCATTGAACCATTAAACAAAGTACAAGAAAAGTTCTTGTCCCACATGGTTATGTATAGGGATTAAGGCGCATAATTTGATTTAAAATATACATTTATTTCCTATGTTTTATACACCACTATCACATTTATTAAGCGGATAACCCAATTGAATACCAAAAAAATATTATGAAAAATATAATGGGAATAGTCAAATCACTGGTTTAACCCCCATAATAAATTTGCAGCACAGCACCAACAGAAATCTTTTGCTTTCTAAAAGTAAACTGCATGCACCGGAACAGCATGAGTAAATGATTATGGCCAAGCCCAAGAGAGGATGTAAATTGGTATAGTGATGATCCCATCATGTACCTAACCCCAGAGCCATTGGCAATAAACTAGCGGTCAATACAGATTGAACCGGGTTTCTGGGAGTTCATCATTGGGCTGCTGGTTTCCAATTACGCCCCTGTGGTTAAAGACAAAGTGAAGATTTCCAAATTAAGAGTTTCCCCTGTTCAGTCAGGAAACATGGTCGTAGTATATTAGTGTCTGGTTTCCTAAAGTTTTGAACCTGTTAAAGTGGGTTTGCACTAATACACTAATACACCACTTCTTGCCTCAAATAAGTAATTAAAAAAAGATAAAAGCATACGTACACAGGGAAGTCATCTACGTAAATTATGGATGAGAGCATAATAATAACGTAGTTTGATAGGTGCCAGAAATTGCACAAATAAGGAAATTAGAAAAATAACAGGTAAAACGTATGTATGTATGTATGTATGTATGTATGTATGTATGTATGTATGTATGTATGTATGTATGTATGTATATCAATTTAAAACAGAACAGGGAAAGATAAAATGTTGAGTACCTTCTGTTTGCCCGTGGAGAAGAAGGACAAGAGGTCCCTCTGGCCTTCCGTTGTCACCTGGGAGACAGAACATGCTCATCATGCAATAGTCATATAGTATAGTACTTTATATCCCCTGAAGCGAAGCACTACAAGACATAGGGAGTATTAAATAATGGGGCTGCGTATAAGAATAGTGTGTTAATCAATAGATCGGAGGTTTACGTTTCTTATTGCGAAAAAAATGACATTCGTGTCGCTTTAACCACAATACCATTTTTTGGCGCGTTGAATATTCAAAGATTAGGATGCCAACAAAGCAATGTCATTGTTTTGTACATGTTATCAATGCAATATGAAGCAAGGGCCTGTCTGATTGCTCACCTTTGCGTTCTTCAATTTAATCCGATCCATTTTCATTCCGATTAAGGTTAGAGAGGTGCGTTCATTTGCATTAAAGTAATGATGATTAGTTCAACATCAACTGTCTTTCACATTAAAAGATGTGCCCAGGAGAGGCAAAAATGAAAACACTAACATACGGTTAATATAACTGTCCTTTCTATTAAAACTACAGCGCAATTAAATAAGTATCGTATGCGGGTTCCGAGGCAACGACACTTTCCAAACAAATATTCGCGGCGCCAAAGACATTGAGTGAAGGAAATGACATCAGTAGGTATTTCCGCCGACGCACTTTGGGTAAGCGAGTCGTCTATATGCTGCCCCCTGATGTTTGCAGTAAAAACTCGGTAAGTATACTGTTCAAACAATTACTCTTTGGATCGATTTTGAAAGATGATGTACGTGTACTGAAAGCCTGTACTGAAAGAAAATGTGCATGTGGGGATGTGTTGGGGGGGGGGGGGGGGGGGGGGGTGTCACTGACAATGGGCAGGATCTAAAGGTTTATATGAAAATCTATAACACAATTACTTTAAATGTAAATTACTATCTTTTTGGACACTGTTGAACCTTTTCACTTAATCCTCTCAATATATTAGAAAGTATAGACATCCACAGGCTGACAAAACCACTCTGCCCAATATATATTGGACTCAAATATATATATTTTTAGTCGGTTTTCAGATTCTAAGACCTGATGTTTAGGTTAATGACGACCTAAAAAAATTCTATAACATGCAGGGCAGCTTACTTGTCTCCCGTCATATTAATTGAAAGCTGTGGGGCTCTATCAACTGGCTCACACATAAAACACCCTTACAATGGTTATTTGAACTTCAAAATAGAAGTCAAGAATTGAAGTGCTGGTTTGTTTTGACAAAGAGAAAACTAAAACCTAAAATTAGAATAATCTTGAAAAAACCAAATTGCATTGTCTAGAGTCTTACTGAATGGTTTATTTTGACATTTCTGATTTCTAAAATAGTCCCAATGAATGAATGAAGTAGCTTTATCTGACATAAAAGAAACGGTGTGTTGCTATCTTTAATAAATTAGCCATGGATTAAACCGGTAAACCATGTCCATGTATATGGACTAGCCTTAGTGTTTCATGTCTTTTGGAATGTCTGACCCTAACATTCCAATGCTCTGCAACGACCAATTCATCCAATTATTTTGAAATAATAATATTAATATGAAATGAAAAAAGTTGGTAGTCTTAACTTGTCGCTGAAAGTGTCTTTTTTTAGCCTAGAGTTGCTGATACTGAAATGCATTGTTGAACTATTATAAATGATTGTCTTATCATCAACTAATGTGCGATGCAAATAAGGACTGTCATTTTCATCCAAATCAAACCGTATAATGGCATTTGTCTCTCTGTCTCTGTCTCTGTCTGTCTCTGGTCTCTGGTCTCTGGTCTCTGGTCTCTGGTCTCTCTCTCTCTCTCTCTCTCTCTCTCTCTCTCTCTCTCTCTCTCTCTCTCTCTCTCTCTCTCTCTCTCTCTCTCTCTCTCTCTCTCTCTCTCTCTCTCTCTCTCTCTCTCTCTCACACACTGTAAACTACAGGGTGTGTCTGGCTATTGTCTCCACCACCCTGAGCTGTCTTTGTGTGGAGCCTCACTGTGGGTGGATTTCCATAATATCCTTTCAACAGCAAATCATAAATACTTTGTGAACCTTGGGTCATCCTCATTCAACACAACTATAAATCACTTTCTTTGTGCCTACCTGTTTTATACTTTGAACCAAAAGCACTCCAGCCTAGTCTTTACACACACACACGCACACGCACACACACACACACACACACACACACACACACACACACACACACACACACACACACACACACACACACACACACACACACACACACACACACACGTACACCCCTCCTTCCCCAAAAATATTATCGCTAGCTTTTTCGGAAGTCTGTTTCTTCAACATTATTGCATGTCAATGGCTATAACCCATTTCGTTTTTTTTATTTCATTGTGTTTCAATTCAAATTCAAAATGATTGCTGAACTACTAATATGCAGACTAGAGCCAACAATTGTGGTGTTAGATAATTGAAAATGTAGCTCTTGAGTTCTGTTTTACTTCTTCATACAATGCATCACTGATGCGGAGAAATGCCGGTCTCTGGAGCCATGTAAGGACATGTTGGTGAATGCATTGTACATGCCAGTTCTGGACATGGGACCCCTACACAGACATGTTGAAAGAGACAATGTAATACTGCTGTTCTGTCAGTGAAAATAATTCTCTTTTCCATTTTAAATCATGATTGAAGATGAGTAATGGGAGTTTGCTTTTTTACATTCTTTGAGATCCTTGAAAAGATCTTAACAAATCCATTCTGAGTAAATGAAAACACTTTCACACAAAGCACATAATATACGCTACATAAAAAATGCAAGAAACGACATGTGGTTCTGGAACGGTCATCTACTCCGTTAGGTACACGACAGCTGCAGATGTCAAGCAGCAAGATATGTTTTGCTACTGGAGGGCAGACTGTGTAGCTCGCGCCGCGGTGGGTTGCACCCAACAACTCCCCGATCACTGTGGTCACATTTAATGATTGTGTTTCAAAAGCTTAATTAACCATCCGTCTATGTCCTCTCTCTCTCTCTCTCTCTCTCTCTCTCTCTCTCTCTCTCTCTCTCTCTGAGTCAGTTGTATCTGTAATTGAATGAAAGAAAGAATGAGTTGGATAGTTTCCTTCCTCACCTCTCCACTAACTGCAATCTGGGTGCCATGCATCACCCGGATGGATGAACTGTGAGTTGCCACCACACACACAAACACAGGCGCACACGCACCTGCACTCACAGACACAGATACACACACACACACACACACACACACACACACACACACACACACACACACACACACACACACACACACACACACACACACACACACACACACACACACACACACACACACACACACACACAAACACTCACACACATAAACTTACTAAGTTCATTGAAAAAGCACTCAGTGTTGCGTTACTTACATTGTAATGATCAGGAAAATAGAATACTATCTACTGTATAGGCTTTATATATTTTCTGCAGCTCACTAGTGAAATAACTTGATTATTGTTGGCCTCTTTTGTAATAATCAAATTAGCTGACTGGCCAGACAACAGTTTTTTTATTATGCATTTTCTTAATTTCTCGATAATAGGGCTTGTACATCGGGCTATGTCACATCTCAATTACAGCCTCCATTTTGGAAGCATAGGAACATTGCAATGATAGTAATTATAACGTCTTTTAAATATTTGTGAATTACTAATTGTGAAATACGTTGTCATTATGGAAACACATTTGGCAAGGAATCGACACTTGGCTACAACTCTCTTGTGTTCTCTGAAAAGGGCAGAGTATTGTCAAGAAAACCTACCATTATGCATTCTGTTGTAAAATCCCTAGGCAAGCGGGTACTTTTTTATTGATTTAATTAATTCCTAATTGTATGTTTCAGCAGTTTATCATGTTCAGCAAAACATCCTGCTTCCAATAAACTATTTTATTTCAATATGCATCAAAATAAACTAATTATAAAATAAAAGCTGAACAGGTTTAAGGAAGCTCGACAAAACAAAACAATTTTAAGTCAAATGAAACATCATTCACTCTAATCTCAAATCGTTTCATGTTAGGCACAGTTTGAGGTATGGTTCCTTCTGAGAAGAGTGCTATTGTTAAAATACTTTGTACAGTCCCCTGCGCAAGGACACCTCAAAGGAGGTTGATTAGAAAGGAACGTAACACAATCACCTGACTTCCTGAGGTCACAAAATGTCCTTTGGCCAAGAATACCGCCTGCTCTGTTTGGAAAATGTTGTACAATAATTGCACTTTAATAATTTAACTCAAGTCATTTTTCGAGTTCTTGAAGGAAGACTAAGATCTACAATAAATACAGAAAATAACACACTAGCAGAAACATGAGGAGCAGACACACAACGGTGGAACAAGGCAGCTGAAACTAAAAAAGAACACAGGTGAATGAGAAAACGTGCAGTTCATTGGACTGGGAAGGACTATCCTATCTCATCACGGCTGTAATTCAGTCGTATGTACCAGGCTGCTGGCCGAGTATTGAAGGATTGTTTGTTTGTTTAACCATTTATTCCCCTTCCCCAGACAAATAGTTCTGCAACTGGACTGGGACTGGATTGTTGCCAAGCAACAAAAAAACTCTTCCTGCACACTAGCTTGCTACTTTTTGATCTACACTTTAACGCAGGCCAGCTACTATGTACCTTTTTTTCCAACAGTCTGTTGCCAGGTGCTTTGGTGGCTTGTGTGATAACATGCACGCACGCACGCACGCACGCACGCACGCACGCACGCACGCACGCACGCACGCACGCACGCACGCACGCACGCACGCACGCACGCACGCACACACACACACACACACACACACACACACACCTTTGTAACTCTCCACTGTGACAGCTTTAATGCACACACACACACACACACACACACACACACACACACACACACACACACACACACACACACACACACACACACACACACACACACACACACACACACACACACACCCACACACACACACACCAGAACCTCTTCCTTAATTTCCATTTTTTCTTCTATTTTTCTCCGTCCACCTGACCAAGTTAATCTATGTTTGTTGCTGCCCGCCAGCCTGCCTGCTTCACTTCCTGCAAGCCAGCCAACCTTATTTCCAATTATGTTTTTTCTTGCCACATGGTACTCTAAATTACCTTCACAGCTATTGGTTTTCCTCTGAATTGGCCAGTTAATTTATTCAAAACATTTTGGGATATAGCAAGCACATAGTTTTACATAACGTTTGTTTTGCCATTTAGCCAAGGCTGTTATGAGCAGTCAAGAGAGAGAGCCCAAATGGGGGGGGGGGGGGGGGGTTGCTTGTTAGCTGAGAACCATTTGGTGCAACAGCTTTCTGGATCAACTGCAGTGATCTGGTGGCCAGGTCAGAAACCCCTGCCAGAACACCTTGAAGAAGAGAGAGGCACATTTTTTACAATTATCCTTTTGATAATAATTCTGATAATAATAATAATGATAATAATATTTTATTATGATCATTATTATTGTTATTATTATGTCTGCAAGACAATCTTAACTACTTTATATATAAGTTGTTGCAGAATCCTTTTTGCGACTGTGCAAAAAGGGGTCTTTGGAGAGGGAGGCTGACGTCTCTGTGCGTTCTCTGAATCCAAGGAGACACTTGTCCTAAAAATACTAGTACTTAGAGCACTGTAGGAGACACAAGATTAAAGCCTCTAATGGCACTAGCAGCATTATAATCTTCACGCAAAACCCAACAAAGGTATCAGATACATTTCTAACAAAACCATGTAAGGAAATGTACTTGTGTGTACTTTAGCATAGGCCTTCCACAAGTAGCCCCCTAGCACATGTCCCTCCTAGGCTAGACCAGCTCTACTTTGATAGTGGATCATCGAAGTAAAGGGTCTTTGTCTCCGTTTACATATAAGCTTTGATTTAACGTGCCAGAAGGGAATTTAAATCCAAGCGCAATCAGTCATCTTGATGCGTTGCATTCTATTTGGATTGGCTAAAAACCTTACTAGAAACCTGTCAAGATAATAAACACAACAGGTTGTATGCCCCTCCTATCTATTTATGAAAATGTTTAAACTTTATAGCACAACAGACGGACAGATTGGCAGGGAAATAGGCACGCAGACAGGGAAATAGGTTCACGGTCAGACCGCCAGGTAGACCGATTAATGGGCATTCAGGCAGACAGGTATACGCGATCAGACAGCCAGATAGACAAATGAGGGTGAATTCCTGCAGACAGGCAGACAGACTTACTGTCAGGAAGCCAGACAAGCAAACAGATACCTGGCACCCATGCATCCATCAAGCATTCAGACTGACAGGAAGAAAGACAGTCAGACAGTCAGGCAGTCTAACCACAGCAGGTGGCAGAGTGATGAGAGAAGTCATTTTAACGGCCTTCTCTGTAGAGACTAGCGGCAACACAAGAGATCTATCCTAGATTTACGCGACTAACTTCTCCCATATCCCTTAGCATGCATTGTTTGGCTTTTATTTTAACGCCGAGCCATTATCACACTACTCGCCTTTATACTGGAACATGCAATCAATGTTAAAATTAATAACACGGTTTGAACAGAATGTTTTAGATTGGGAAAAGGCAATACAATTAGCACCAGCTGTAGCTGTTCATTATTTCGGTAAGGGGTTGATATTGACCGTAATAACTAACAATGGCTGATTATCAAACGCCATCTGTTTACAGATTCCAAAAGGTGACCAATGGGAAGCAATGTGACAGATGCAGAGGTTCCAGAATACTGCTCCCTCAACAACACATTTAGTCCCCCCATGCCACCATGGGCCCCCAGGACAAAGAGAAGTTTCAACGGAAAATAAGTGAAAAAATCAATATAAAGTGTGTGTGTGTGTGTGTGTGTATTTGCAATCCTGTCAGTGGTGTCAGGACAGTGGATGGGATGAGGAGTGTAGCTGTGTGGCTGCATCGTTGCATCATTCATTGCAGGTTGAATTGACTGAATACTACATAATATTGTGGCTCAACAAACAGTGGCTAAACTGGGCCTCCATCGGGTAAACTAAGATAGGAAGGCTTTCTCCCTCAATCTCTCTCTCTCTCCCTCCATCACCCCTCCCCTGTTCAGAGGGGAATTAAAACTACAAGGTGTGGAACAATGAAAACTGCAAAGACAATAAGATTTATACCATTATAACATGCTTTATTATCTTGAGTTACAATATCTGTGAACTGCCTCGCCGAAGAATCAATGAATCGTGAACTTCAGCAGAGGTGGTTTGGGTGTTATTTAAAGGGGCCTTTAAATGAGAGTTATAACATCAAGACCAAACCCACAAAACGTTGCACAGGATCCTTTGCATTACCAAGCTGTCCCGTTCTTCTATGGTGGGAGCACTGAAATATTTACAGGAGGACCGCGGCAGCAAGGCCTCCAAACAGCAGGATGGAAGGAGGATGGGGGGGAGGCTAGAACAACGAGACCACACTGAGATCACTCATCCATAACCCAATCTCACTGGAGGTTAGAGCTGGATGGAGGATGGCCGCTCAATGATGGATACTTGAACCATGTATGCAGATCGTTTGTGGCCGACCAGCGTGTTACTATCGGTTGGCAGCTTGTGTATTGGGAAGGTCTTTTCCTATACATCGTTCATCAAGTAATGCTTTACCAAGTGCTTGCGACCAAAGCAAATGGCTGGAAATGTAAGAACTCACCATGATCAGTCTTCACTACTGTCAGGAAAGCTAAATTCAATGGAGGACATTTTCCCAATCAAATGACTAGGGGTGGTAGTGAGGGAGCTAATTAGCTGTGTTTATACAACACATAAGGAACAAAGGAGGACATTTTGTTCGGGTATCGGAAAAAAGACCCAGTGTTCTGGAGATTGCCTTAGTAGAGAAATGTGAGTTGTTCTGCTTTGTTTATGGTCCATTTGACACAAAGCATGAATTCTTTGTGACTTTATCGTTTGTTTCTAGGCATGACAGAACACAGTGTGTGGGAATCCTATTTGCAGGTGAGCATGTAATGTTAGACTACGCTCCAGTTACTTTTCAGTTTTGCAAGTTGAAAAAGAGAGTATCCAGTGTGGCGTTTACTTGACCTATATACGCAACATTCAAAGATTAGCTGCATACTGTACACGCAATACAAATACACTGGAAATCCATGGTTTTGAGAAGGGTGACCGACACAAGGACACACACACACAAACACGCACACGATAGCGATAGCAAACGTGTGGCTAAACATATTAAGTCAAGTCAAAAGAAAAAGCGAGTCGAAAACAGTTTCAAAATCAAATACACATTTTATTTTCATTCCTAATGGTAAAAACCTTTGAAATGGTTTAATGTCCAAGTGTGGCACTGTGAAGCACACTATCAGTTATAGTGGTCATTGAGAAGTAAGGCATGTTAAGAATTATTTATCATCCTCAAGCAGCGGATAGAAGAACAATACAAGAGGTGGAAAACCTTCGGATACACAGCTGAAGTGGTTTGTTAACCTCGGGCACTTGTTGTATTTAGACGAGGCCTCACAAACCTAAACAATTGGTCTGAGAAAATAATTATTAAAATGATTCACAGCTGTGAAATTCACTTCCAATCCTGAATGAAACTGGGATAAGTGAAGGAACAGTTGGTTCTCTGCTAACTACTTAAACAAAAAGGTACAACTGATACTCTGGATTACATAAAAATGATAGATATTTTCCATGAAGCGTTACAAACATTCTCCCGTCGAGGATTGATTCAGTGCTTTTCCAGCGAGGCGAACAACAGGTTGATTTGACCTCATCACACAGTGTGACAGTCAGTGTAATTGTAAGGTTTTCAGATTCAGAGAGGCTTATTAACATTTTTAAATAAAACGGGATACACAAGTCATAAGTTACCTTGCGTATTCCTTTAATACAGCAACACAGCCCTTTTCTGTGAGGTACAATGCAACCTGAGTACAATGCAACGCATCAACCTTGTCACCTTTAAAGATAAAAACATGCAAAACATGTGATTATTGTGACTGCTACTGATAGTTGGAGTCATTACAGTATTCAAGTTACGACAAATAAGATATAAAATTAACATTTCCCCATTCACCAAACCTCAAAAAAGCTCATTCAACTAAAAGCATAAAAAATGTATCTGTGCTACAGAGATCTACTGACATGAATATAAACACTTGGGGTTCATCTGCAGATTTCAACCCTCCAATACATATCTTAACTTTGGGCTTTGGTATATTTGTATTCAAACCTGAGAAGAAAAAGAGCGGTTCACTGCTACTGGATCCAATATGGCTACGATGGTTTCATAGATAACCCTCTGCAGACATAACATATTAGGGTTTAGAAGTGGTTAACAGGGAACTCTTCGAGTTGCATTAGTGGTTGCATATTAACCCTGATGAATGGCGAGTTTGATTGTCTTGATAACACTCTGCCTGCCTGGGGTGGGTAGTTCAGGCTACCTTAGCGTAGCTTACCTTAGCATTGGCCAGGTAAGAAAAACTGATTAGGCCGAGAAGAGTAGGTCAAAATCAGTATAACTATCTTTACATTTTAGTGTTTAATCTAAGGAGTTGTGTCATTTTGTTCCCCCCACATCCATCTATACTTCAGAACCAATAGCACAACAGTAAATTGGTTTTAAAAAACGGCTATCCAATGGCGGACGCTAAAATCCCCCCCATCCCCAAGGCACTGATTACCTGCGCCATAAAAACGGAAAAAAACAAAACAATGCAGGGTGGTGACGCAGGGGGGGGGGGGGGGGGGGGTGGGTCGCTCGGTAGATGGAGCACGGCGAGGGTTTCTCGGCGGCACGGGTTAAGGGGTTTGCGGGGGTCTCAGTCGTAGTCAGGCATGCACTTGTACCAATTGGCCACGCGGTTGTGCTTCATGGGGATCCGCTGGAACCCGCCACTCTGGTCCATCATGCTCCTGCCCGTAGGGCCGTCCACTTGGCTGGACGAGTACGGAATGCTCGTGTACTGAACGATGGCGTCCTCCACCCGGGTGATGTACAGCCAGCTGATGATCAGGCCGAAGAACTGGGGAGGGAGGGACGGAGGGGGAGAGAGAGAGAGAGAGGGAGGTACGGGGAGAGAGAGAGGGAGGTAGGGGGAGAGACAGAGAGACCGAGACAGACAGACAGAGTGAGCGAGAAAGAGAGGGATGGAGACAGAGAAAAACAGAGCGTAAGGCAGAGAGACAGAGAAAGAGACACAGACACAGAGAGACAGACAGACAAAGAGAGACAGAGAAAGAGAGAGAGAGTGACAGAGACAGACAGAGAGAGAGACACACAGAGAGAGTGACCGAAGAGAGACACAAGGGAAAATCAATTCAGCGGAGCACCTTACTGTGGACAGACGGACAGGAGCCCATTCTCTCCCCCTCTCATAAGACTCACAGAGAAGCTTGTTGAACCTTAACACACAAGATGTTTCATAGTAGATTCACACACACACACACACACACACACACACACACACACACACACACACACACACACACACACACACACACACACACACACACACACACACACACACACACACACACACACACACACACACACACAGTGTACCTGAGGTAGAAGTATTCCCAGCAGCAACCCAGCCATGATCTTATAGTTGTCAGAGAGCCAGAGGAAGACTGCGTCCGTGCAACCTCTGATGTGGATTTTATCGATCAGGTCCAGGCGCTGCAAGAGACAACATGTCGTTTGTCCACATTCGTCACAACGGCGGCTTTTCGATTCCTTTACAGACCAACGCTCCCATGGATGTAACTTGTTCAAGCAACGACTCCTGGATCATCATTAATATCAATATGACAACAGCTCGAAAAGCAATAAGGGAGTAATTCTATCGGAACATGATTATGCAATTTGCGTAACTACCTGCAAAAGTCGGCAACACACGCACAGCGCCTTAAGCCAATTGTAGAAGATATAATAAAACAATCTATATTACTGAAAAGTGATGAGGTTCATTTGGGAGAAAAGGCACTAGGGCAGGGCTAATAGGCAGTGTTGACTTAATGACATCAGATTACAAGCCCCAGATCATTGGCCGGCACTGCCTTCGGTCCTCAAAACCAAACGATTGAACCGTTAGTTGGTAATTAGTTTGACTTACTCTTTCACCACTCTAGTCACTGCCGGCTCTCTCTCTCTCACACACACACACACACACACACACACACACACACACACACACACACACACACACACACACACACACACACACACACACACACACACACACACACACACACACACACACACACACACACACACACACACGCAACTCTGCTAATTAGCAACTGCATGCCCCAGGCAGGTCCTTTAGGTGAGCAAGAGGTCAGAACCCAACCCTTCCCTTGCTGTAATATGATCAGGCTCCAGAACTATCAAGAGGTGTCCACTCTTGTCCATTAGCTGTTATTAGTTTTGGTTTCGCTAATAGCATAACAGGGCGGAATACAATTTGCATGTTAACGTGTGATGGACTGTCACCGTGCCAACTGATAAAACAGCGGAACACAATTTGCATGCCAATATATTCCATCCTCACTGCCCCGTTTCTCTGCTTCTCCTACGGTATGGTTATGCAAATGGTTGCGTCACACACACACACAAACATGAATATAAGTGCATTATGTTGTATGTTATCATGGTAACTTCATGAAAGAGAACCCCTACGTGTATCACTTAGCACGGATGACCATGCGATACATGTTTCCATCTTCAGCAGACAATTTACCTCTTGATTCACCAGCTTGTACCCGCACATAGTGTTGGGCACCTCATTAGGCTGTGTTGGGGAGAGAGGGAGGGAGAGAAAAAAGGCAAAGATTAGCATACAGTTTATCAGCTCTGAAAAAAGTGTGAGAATGACTCCCACTTCATACGGACACAGGCGTGAGTCAATGTGCTGGTGACGTGCGCGGAGATGGAGGGGAAACTGATCTGTCCTATGAAACGTCTGAGGCTCACACAGGGAGAGATGCCACAACCGTCGCGCGCGCGCGCACACACACACACACACACACACACACACACACACACACACACACACACACACACACACACACACACACACACACACACACACACACACACACACACACACACACACACACACACACACACCTTGGAGAAATCAGACATTTTACAGCACCAGCACCATCAACAGGCAACAGTGCCAGCCCGAGATACTGCAGGGGGTGGGGGGGGGGGCTAGCTGGCTGTGTGGGTGGTTAAAACAAAAAGAATATCGAAAATGTAATTGCCAACAATTGCGCCAAGAGTGTGCCATTAGCCATGAACCTGTCACACGACTGGCCGCGCGAGTCTCACTTAGTGTGGGCTGCCAACCCCGCCTGTCCCTCATCTTCCTGAGGGCATCCGAGTCACATGACTTTGGACCGTGCCCCATATTCAAACAAGAGACAGTGCCAATCTCCTCGCCTTTCACAAAGTCAATACAACGTTGTTGTTCCCCGCATTGTTACACCGAGGCAACAGACGTCGATTCGAAATCAATGTGGCAGGAACCGGAATGTACTTGGATGACTTGAAATGTGTGAATGCTGGAAATTGTTACCTATGGAAAGGATTCAAACGGATTGGGGAGCATGTGGGCAAAATGTGCTTGTCCAGAATTGTGCAGAGTCCGAGGGGTAGGTGAGAGCGAAGAAGAGGCAGGGAGGGGCCACAGGGAGAAGTACAGATGTGGGGGGGCAAAACTAATGACCTGCTGGAGCCTTTCAGGCATCACGGCGTGGTAAAAAAAAAAAGCAGGACTTGGCGTCAGGGCTATGAGACGTGACGCCAGATAGCGCGTGTTTCACAGCAGGATCCCAGCGAATGTAATCACAAGGTTCAGAGGAGTGAGAGGCGAGTGGAAAAGGGCATTGGAGAGGCGGGGACTGGAGTGGAGAAGCTGTTAAGCACATGGCACTGCAGAAGAGAAATGGATGCGACATTTCTATGCCCTATGCTCTGGTGACCCTTGTGCATCATTATCAATAGGAGATTGACAAAGGAAATTGGGGAGGTAAACAGGCCCACACACACACACACACACACACACAGACACACACACACACACACACACACACACACACACACACACACACACACACACACACACACGGTGGAGGACAGCTGCTTTGCGTGACCTGGACATCCACAGAGGACAGGCTGTTGCCAATCTGCCAGCCAGAGATATCGAGGCAGATGTGAAGCCCCAACCCATAGTATAGCAGCACATGTAATAGCTTCACATTGAAATGACATAGCGTCACATTTAAGTGACTTGACAGAGTCGAGGAAAGTTCATGTCTAGACATTGGAAACGACATAAAAATGGAAAAGCATCCCCTCCGCCAGAATAAATAGTTTATGTTAAATCAGGTCAACGATAAGAGCCGCAATGGGAGCTAAACCAAAACATAACCGATACTAAGTGTTGGAATTTGAATTACATTTTGGGAGGATGCGTGTGTTGGGTTGGTATGGTGCTGCAAGTCCGCGTTTGACGAACATTACGGATGATGTGTGGCCATTTTTGTTTGTCATTTTTTTTGTTTTGTAGAGAGTCTGAAAGTTGTGTCCGACAACCTACTCAGGTTAAAAGGTGGAATTTTATGAGGATACAAATCATCACCTTTCCATTACCTGAATTAAGCACACACAAACAAAATGGCTCAATGGTGATGCAACAGGTATAGGGAGCTCTACAGGACAACACCTACCTTAGTGATGAGGCAACAGGTATAGGGAACTCCACACGCCAGTGGGCTCCGAGAGGAGCAGTTGTGGTACATGTTGACTTCCCAGTCCTTATACTCCTTCCCTCCACAGCATGTAAACTACAATGCAAAACAGAGTTGATTTAAACCACAATGCAAAACACAGGACAGGTTTAAACTACAATGCAGAACACAGGACAGGTTTAATTGTTTAGCTGATTGTAATTATTCAGTGTGTAGGCGTTGATGAATTACTAATACGTACGGAAATTAATGATTAAACAACCAAATCAGGGAGGCAAGTCAAATTAATTGAGAATTAAATAAACATTGGTCTGTGGCATCTTGAACTGGATGTAGCAAAATTGGTTTTCACACAACCAATATGGAGCCATAACAGATTTCCTGTTATGGCCATGCCATTAAATTAGCTTTATCGCAACCAGCAGCGCAAAATAGCCATATTATGCACATTGAGATTGGGAAATGTCCATCTCTCAGTAATCTATGGCCAACACTCGTTCATATTCAAACTGTATTGGCTTTTTATTGAAATTCAAGTGTCAAACAGTGACTCTCAAAATAGATAATATGGATATGAACTTATCACGGAGGTTCTAGCTGACCAAAGACAAAATTAATATAAACTTCACATCACGTCATATTTTCCTTTTGACTTAGAATGGTGGCTAGACTATCTGCATTCAACCCCCGTTGGCCACCTATAGGCTGTCAAATACACTATTATCAGTGGCCTCCCCATGGACTGTGGTCAGCCAAGGCTGTTGAAACGCTGTTGTTTTAGACATTCCATTATACTTTTTAAAAGCCTTATATTTCAAGTCCTATACTCCTGTCGAGAACAACAGCTGTTCTGTGCTTATGAATGTTGAAATGGTTGAATGTGTGGACCAGTATATTCTGGGGACCCACCTGTTATGTGGTCGGTGGAAGTAATTATGGTTATTACTGCCAAAGAGACAGCCAGGTAATGACACAGCAGCTCTCAACGTACGTATGGATGTCTAAAAAAACTACCGCCATTACCTCCTTCTGTAAATATCCACCAGTAGGAGGAAATAAATTATTAGTATTAGTATCATCATCATCATTATCCTTTCTTTTGATTAACACCTACACAATCGACCGTTAGTTGTAAGCTAGGTTGTTCTCTCCTGGTTTTGCTCTTCGCTGTTTGAAAGCTAAGCGTCCCTCCTCAGCTAAAAGCCTTTTATTATTCTAGAAGATGGACGAGAGACCTCCACAACGCAGCCGGCGGCAGCTGGTGTTCTACCCTGTCAGCTAGGCTAGCTTCCACTTCTGTAACGATTGATTGGTGGAGCATTATTGGCTGTAACTTCGACATGGTTAAACTATTATTAGAAATATAAAGCATTTTTTTTTTTTATTCTTAGCATTATTATAATCAAGTAAAATCTATTGCTTTACATTATTTACATTGAAGTGATATGCTTATTTTTGTATACTTAATTGTATATTTTGTTTCTCTACTTTTTTTTTTGCAAGCCGGATCACAGCTCATCCAATGATACATAAAAGTAATTCGTATAGAAACGGAAACATTCACTCATACATTCAGAGTGCAAAGCATAAAAAGGAGAAATCCTATTTAATACTGTGTGTTATTTTGGTTTGATTCATTTTAAATTACTTCAGCGTGAACTGGTCTACAGATACATCAGGGTGACCATGTCACTGAAACCAATGATGGATGAATAACCGCTAGAGTACAGCCATTGATTGGGGCTTTGCAGCGGCATTGAATCATCCTCAGTGGTGTCTGTTTCAGACAGGTGGGCTGACTGAACACTTCTGTTCACATTTTTATGCCGCCAATTACCCCATCACTGACCTTCCTGAAAACGAATTAACATATTATTTTGGTTTGCAGATTATTGCAGTTCTGTTTATTGGTTCTAGATGAGATGTGATGGTGCTGGTGCTGTCTACACACACCTCAGTAGCGACGCTGGAAGACAATGGAGCTACTGCATGTACATTTTTGTGGCAAACTGATTATATTTAGTAAGACACTAGTGTTTTTTCAACAGCTTTTCTGTATTCTTCTTATTTGGGTCAATTACACCCTTAATATTTCACTAGAATACAGGAAATTAGGACTGAAACAGATTTCTTTCAGTATGCTTTAAGGATTAACTTTTAATAAAAATGATTAAATTAAAATGGCATAGGCATAGATAGTAATCACCCATGTTCCCAGTTCCCAACCTATACAGACCTACATAAGAATTACTTAACAATGCAGCTTTAATTACAGTGCTGGCAGTTTTCTTTCAATGCATATCTTATGCGTATCCATTAGGGCTGGGTAAAAAAATCGATTTAATCGATTTTGGATCGATTTCATTTATATTTTGCATATCGATTCATAGGGCATGAGATCTTTTTTTTTTTTTTTTTTGAGTTTTGTTACCAGTATTTTTATTTTTGCACTTCAATAAAAAATGCCTCAATGCAATTTGCAGTGATGGAATGGTGTAGTTCAAGTACACTTTCACTTGCAATTCCTTTCTAATTGGAAAATTGCACTTTTGAGACTTGAGACAGTTTTGTTTACAGTTCAAGTTTAAGATGAAGAGAAAAAATAAAGTACATTTGTATTTTGTAACGCAGTTGAGCCATTTTCATTATTTAAGAGCAGATTGAATCGAAATTAAATCGATTCAGAACCTTATGAATTGCGAATGAAGGCGAATCGATTTAGGAAATTGGCCACGATACCCAGCCCTAGTATCCATAACACTGAAATAATGTTTCATATCAGCTAAGGTAGCCACGCCAAGCGCAAGATTGCTTTTAAAGGGCTACTTCTGAGGGGTGTTAATGAGGGTGCTTTTCAGAGCGAGTGTGTGAGCGAGTGTGCGCATCTGCGAGTTGTCAATTTGCACTTTGAGCGGTCAAAATTGTGATTCAGCCTTTTGATGAACTACCGATTTCCCGTGCGTGCGCCGGACAGAAGGGTCTATTCTAATTCCGAAAACACAGAAGATTAACGTGCTGGTGACTTCACAGTGGAATAAATGTCACATCCCCATTGGAACAAAGCGAGATAGGTGCTGGTCTAAAGGTCATCCTGGCTTCAGTCAATCAACACCTTGGAGTAGTCACCTGGGGGAATTTAAGAACTATGCATTTCTTGCCCCTATATTTATTTAATGATTTTATTTAAGTATGAAACCTGGTTAGTAAGCATCTTCTGGCCGTTTGCTGATGGCACAGACGCATTTAATGAGACTGGGCACCTGTAATTGATAATACGGTACACATATCATTCCACACACACTGCGATGGAAAAATCCATATGTTGTTTCCTTTAAGTCATCAAAGGCTTTGTTTTCTATTCCTTGTATTATATTTCCACCCTGCTTTTCCTCAGTGTCATCTAAATGTTGACCTTTGTGTTTGGGTCACCCACCTTAACATCGCAGATGTGAAGTTATTATCTAAATGGTAACTTTTGTGCTTTTTTTGTATTAAGAAATCTTATCTGGCCTAGAAACAATATCTCTTACGAAAAGGTAAGGAGTCTCACACACACACACACACACACACACACACACACACACACACACACACACACACACACACACACACACACACACACACACACACACACACACACACACACACACACACACACACACGCACACACGCACACGCTCTAGGTAGAAGCTCTTTAATTGCGTTACCACGTATGAGAAAAGACAAACCATGAATCAAGCACCTCGTTAAACCAAAGTGTTTACTCAAAAGGTCGGTTGAGTAAGCGGCCGATTAGTTTTTTTAAATGGAGGAACCGCTCTGCTTTGGGCAAAGATTCCCAGTAAGTAGTGTGTAATGATCAGCGTTAAGGACCCTGTCATATGGAGGAAAGGGAGCAGGACTTACTTTTTTCTGAACAAAGTCCATGATGTTCTTAAAGTCCAGGTCGTCATAGTAGTTGACCATGCCTTTGCGGATGTTTCTGTTCAACAAGTTCACCGTCTGAAAGACAGAAAACACGGAAAGGTCAGGGAGGTCAAGCCTAATGATAGCCAGGGGATATAAAAGCCTGTGCTCCTCAGTGGTCAAGGCTTCTCCACAGCACTGCAGGGCAAATTAAAAAGCAGTCTTTCATCGTTTTAATTAGTGATTAGTCCAGCCTGTTCCGTCAAGGTAACCTGTGGCTTAAGCTTCAGAAGTGAGGTCCTTCATCTAGTGGCAAGTTCTGCATCGATTGGCAAGGAGGTACCCTTTACTCATTTGAAGTAAAGTTGAGATGCGGTGCTTTGGGACATCAACAGTGACTGTCTGCAGGGGCCACACAGATGTTTCACTGGGAGTATTTGCAATGAAACCAGCACAATGACAATGACGGCATTGTGCTTCATCCCCTTTCCATAGAGGAATCTAGGTGCATTTTGACAATCTTTGTGGTGGCCACAAGGTATTTATTATTTTGAATTCCTTAAAACCTGAATAGAATAAAACATGTGTTGGACTTGATTGTGCATTCTATTGGAAGTCCAATGATGTATGAATTTAGGATTCTGCCGATTTAGCCTTAATTAACAATTGTAGAGAATACAGCAAAAATAAAAAGGTTCATACCAAGAAATAAATAATGGCGAGAGAAAAGGGAGACAATAGCAAGTCAAGAAGAAGATAAACAATTAAAAAAGAAAAGTATTAGCATCGGACAGACAGAGAGAGAGAACGAAAGACAGACACCGACAGACAGACACAGAGACAAAAAGAAAGAGAGAGAAAAAGACTATTGCAATAGAAGAGACAGAGCGTTAGCGGGTCGTGATGTTCCATCACCCAGTGATACGATTCAGATGTAAATTAACCCGGCTTTCTGCATATATTGTGCTGTTCCCTGGCTCTGCCCCACAGTAAATACAAAGACCCATTGCGCTCCAACATCCTTCCAGATTGTCCCATATGATTTATGCGTTATTTCCCTCCCTGTTATGTCAATATGATCTTCTTGGGTGACCTTGTTAATAGGTTCTATATTTGGTGTTTTTTTTTAAGAGTGAGTCTTCATATTTTTTTATACACCACCAAATTAATCATCCGTCTCCTTCCTCAATCGCTCAGATTAAACTGCAACTAACGCTTTCGGCCGTCCGTGGTTTGGTTAATGTGGATGTCGCGAGTCGTGAGTACAGATCTGCCTGGAGTCAGGCGACATGCAGATGGCGCAGCAGGAACATGCAGCCGAATCTGAACGTGTCTGCAGCCTCTTCTGTTGCACATTTTGAAGGAAAAAGATGACATATCTCTAATACTTCATATTGAAGATGGGAGGCAAGACGAAAAGGGTGGTAGTGTTAGTTTGAAAAACAAATGAAATGAAGAAAAATATATACACAGTCTAACATCTGATAACACAGCCTACATGTTATTACTGGGCTCGAGTTACTCAAAGTCTCCATTTCTGCCTGCAAGCACAGCTGTGATGTTATGATCGAATCAGGTGAATGCAGTTCAACTGAGATGAATAGCCGACACGCACCTGGACGAGGCCGGTCGCCAAACCCAAAGCCGGGGACAGTTACCTCCAGGTATATGTTTGAACTGCGAGGAGACGTCCCAAATAGGTTTGCTATGCCATCCTGAGTAGGAGAGGCTGCCAAACAAACTAACGCATTAGAGCAAATGTATTCAGGTTTCCCCTTAATCTTGTTAATTCGAAATTGTGCCATTGGAAGGGGAACAGATGGAGGCACAGAGAGGCAAACATGGACTTAATGGTATAAGTTTGGCGGTAAAGTCTGCATTATTAGAAGTCTGTGAACTGTGTAACCAAGATAAACTTTGTTTGCCCTTTTTTTTTTTTTTGCCATTAAGGACTTCGGTGTGGAGGAGTATAGTAAAGCGTACGAGTTGACAAGGGCATGCGTTCAGTTCCAGGAATTATTAATGGTGGTGGGGCACAGTGAGAGTCTGAAGGTCAGCTCTCAAAGATGTGATATGATGGATAATGAAACCAAAACCAAACAAACGTTACCTTATTGGGGGTTAAGGTGTGGCTGTATTCTAGCACCACAAGCAAAGTCTGTTCTCACATTGAGAGAAGTAGAACAGGCCTCGTGGTTGAGGTGTATAGACAGCACTTGTATTTGCGGTATTACAGTCAATATGGTTGAGGTGTGAACAGGCCTTAAGGCCAATTTCCACCAGATCTGTCTCGGAAGCAGTATGGCAGCGAAGCGGCTGTGTTCCGTACTGCAATCAACACAAGAAGCGGTCCAGACACGTTCCAGCTGATGGCTCAAGACGTGCATAATTATATTATATGAATTGTAAAAATTATTATGATTAGAATGATTCATACAATACTATTCACAAGTTATATTCAACCCCTACATAACATATATGCATCAATATTATAACCAATTGAGTATGGTATGATTCATGCCTTAGAGATTTCAAGATTAAGCAACGTCGCGGTCCGCTCGCGACACTAGACTTCGATTAGAGAATAGATGAGGAATCGACGGGGACTTTAATTTCTTCTCTGCCACTGATTAGCTATTGATAGCGATAACATAGATGGACTGTATAATATTACCCCGTTAGTGAATGGCATAGGCGACAATGTGAGCTCATGAATATTCATGAGCAAATGCGAACTGATTGGCTGTAGAAGTGTTCTGAGATACGGCTGCAACCGGCAACCTTCAAAAATAGCAGTATCGTAAACGAAGTGCCGGTTTGCGGGTGGTTCCGTGCCGTGCCGCAACCGTAGAAGTGGAATAGCCTTCATTGATCATAGCTTACTATTGAAGAAACTTAAGTGTTATGGCTTTATTCCATCTGCCCATCTCTGGTTTTCTTTAACGGAAGCCTCTCAAATGCAAGACATATACAGTGTGGGATTCCAGAGGGCTCTTCACTAGGACCACTGCTCTTCTCGATTTTACAAATGACCTCCCACTTGTTTGTAAATTAGCATGTATGTCTATGTATGCAGATGATTCAACACTCTATATGTCTGCACAAACAGTTAAGGAAATCACCTCAGCCCTCAACAAAGAGTTGCAGATGGTATCCAAATGGATCTCTGATAACAAACTTGTCCTGAACATTTATAAAACCAAGAGCATTGCATTAAGAACAAAATAATCATTAAGCTCTAAACCCCAGCTGAATCTGGTACTGAACAATGTTGATGTTGAGCATGTACAGTTAACAGAGCTTCTGGGGGTAACCTTAGACTGTAAATAATCATGGTCAAGACACATAGATTTACTGGTGCAAAAGATGGGGAGGAACATATCTGTAGTCAAAAGATGCTCTTCTTTTTTAACACCTCATCCAACAGGTCCTACAGACCCTGGTACTGTCACACCTCAGGGCTGTACAGTGCGACAGTTTTGATCGCATTTGCTATTAAAATATATAACGTGCGAAGATAAATACAAGTCCACTCGCACCGGTGCGAAAGGGTGAGAAGGACCCGTGCCGAAAAAAAAAGACGTATTTTTTCAAACGACTTTCAATGGCACTGCTAAGCACGATTGTGTGGGAGCATGATGGGAGCGATGCATGTAGGGAAATGTATTTTGAATTATAGGCTCGCCAGTTCCGCTGAACTACTAAAAAACTACATTTCCCGAACATTCACACGTTGAGGAAGAGGCTTTGTAACGGTCGCGGGAAATCACTTTTTAAGCGAAACAGAAAAATGAAAAGGTATTTCTCTGTATTCGGAAGTTCTTCTTCATCAAATAAAGATGGAAACTTGGAAAAAAAATCCAAGTATGGAAGAGATTGACTCGGCGACCACAAGCACGGAACCGGCACCTTCGGACGAAGCCGACTCCACCCATGACTCCGTCTCGGCCAACGGGAAAACTTACAGGTTTAACCCCCAGTGGTTAAAAACGTTCAATTGGCTGGTCTACGACCAATCCAAGAAGTCTATGTTTTGTAAATATTGCCTCAAGGCAGGGGAAAGGACATCAGAGGTTAATAAATAAGTGTTTGTTAAATTTGTAATAATTACTTAATTTTGTTGAATGTGTTCACCACTTCTGGCTGCTGATGTTTTAAAAGAGGCTCTCATAGTCACTTTACTATTTAATATGTTCACTGTCACTTTACTGTTGTTAAATTTGTTCATATTGTGTTACTTTTGTATATACACGTCCTATTCTGTTCATATAGTTATATCTGAATAATTTTTATTTTCTTGACTATAGTTTGTGTGCTACCAAAATTATTTTTGTGCTACTGATTTTTTTTGCTTGCTAGCACCAGTGCTACCATTTTAAAAAGTAAGCGTACAGCCCTGCACCTAGATTATTGCTCGGTGGTCTGGTCAGGTACTACAAAAAATAATCTAGGGAAGCTTCAACAGGTAAAAAAAAGAGCAGCTGGGCTTGCCCTAGAATGCACACCGAGAGCCAACATAAATAAAATGCAGGACCAACTCTACTGGCTGAAAGTTGATATGATGTTGAAATCATCCCTTCTTTCTTTCATAAAAAACATTAATACTTTAAATAACCCTGACTGTTTGTTTAGACAGCTCTAATGTGCACACGTACCCAACCAGACATGCCACCGGTAACTACACAATTCCATCCAAACAAACTCAAAACAATGCACAGTATTATGTAGAGCTATGGTTGAATGGAACTCCCTTCCAGATCATATTCCAGAAATCCAGAACAAAGCTAGCTTCAAAAAACAAGTGGAGCGACACCTCATGGCTATTTGCACTGAATCCTAGTATGTATTACTAAATGTTACTTCTATTTACTATTTACTTTTTTTACGTTGTTTGTTTTGCGTGCTGATGGTTTTTTATCTGTTGTCTTTTTTGTTGATTTCTTGTCTTGTTATATGTTATGTGTGGACCCCAGGAAAAGTAGCTGATGTCTTCTGCATCAGCTAATGGGGATCCAATTAAAATCCATAAATCCATCCATAAATTGATTAGAAAGGTTTCTATTGACTTCGGCAAACGTTTAACTGCCGTGACGCTTCCGAGACGGATCTGGTGGAAATTGGCCTTTTAGCTACGGTAATACAATCCTCTAGATTGAGATATAAAACCGGCCCTGTGGTTAAGGTATACACAGGCCTCATGGTTGAGGTATAAACAGGCCTCATGGTTGAGGTACACATAGAACTCATGGTTGAGGTATACAACAGGCCTCATGGTTGAGGTATACAACAGGCCTCATGGCTGAGTTATACAACACGCCTCATGGTTGAGGTATACAACAGGCCTCATGCGAGAAATACACAGGCCTCATGGAGGTATACACAGCCTCATGGAGGTAAACACAGGCCTCAGGGTTCAGGTATAAAACAGGCTTCATGGTTGAAGCATGGACAGGCCTGGTCTATCAGATATAAAGTAGCCTACCTTGTTTTGGAACACCAGGGCAATGACTCCTCCCAGGAGCTCCAGAATCAAACACACGGTCAGCGTGAACATGAACTACGGAACATATGGAATGGAGTTGTGATTAGTATTAAAGTAAAACAGAAACAGGTAGTACTGATGGCACATATAGTTTCAGACAAAAACAATGTCATCCTTAGGCGATTTTGCACAATCTTAAAATGTAAATATTATACAATATTTATGCATATACATAGAAATAATTTAGAAAAGCTGAATCATTCTGGGTGGGTCTCTCTCTCTCTCTCTCTCTCTCTCTCTCTCTCTCTCTCTCTCTCTCTCTCTCTCTCTCTCTCTCTCTCTCTCTCTCTCTCTCTCTCTCTCTCTCTCTCTCTCTCTCTCTCTCTCTCTCTCTCTCTCTCTCTCTCTGCTCAGATGTTTACAGAAACGGTATTCATGGCAGTGGGACAGCAGACCGACCTTTCACTGGCAAGCTAAACAGAAGTAGAGAACCTAAACTAGCAGGGGTTCTCTTAACCTAGGATACGCTACGTTTGTTTGCCTTTCCACCTCGGCGTAGATTCCGACGGCCATAATTGTGCCGCCAATCAGCTGCAACACAATAAACAGTTATCAGCCTGGGAGATCGATTTTTGGAGTCGGTTTTTTCCATCCATATCGAAGTGACTTCCAAGTGAGGCAGAGAATAGTAACAAATCATACTACCACCATTACAATGATGCATATACATAGAAATAATTTAGAAAAGCTGAATCATTCTCTCTCTCTCTCTCTCTCTCTCTCTCTCTCTCTCTCTCTCTCTCTCTCTCTCTCTCTCTCTCTCTCTCTCTCTCTCTCTCTCTCCAGATGTTTACAGAAACGGTATTCATGGCAGTGGGACAGCAGACCGACCTTTCATTGGCAAGCTAAACAGAAGTAGAGAACCTAAACTAGCAGGGGTTCTCTTAACCTAGGATACGCTACGTTTGTTGCAGAGTCTTCCTTCATCATTTGTTGAAATCCAATCCCAAAGCAGGCAGAATTGATACACGCAACAACAAAGCTTAATCTGAATGTCAGCACCCAGATGGTCAGTGCATGTGTATGTGCATGTGAAACAGTCGTATTAAATTGGCACAGGCATAAAAAAGTACTTATAAGTCAGTGTGAGCAACAAGTTTCTGATCGCAGAAGTGCAGAAGATATCTGGCTCCTGAAGTCTTCTAACCAAAATCCTGTGACTTTCTCTAGAATAAAAACGTCTCCAAACTCTTTATCGAAATGTTTTTTTGGGGCAAGACCAAAAATAACCTGATGTTTTAAAACAGAATACAAAAACGGTTAACAAACGGTTTGTTTCATGACATGTTATTTATGATCAACGGAATCATCTTACTGGCTGAATTATAACAGCATGCCCCACACCTTTCTGCTTAGAAAGCAACTGGGACTACCACAGAGCAGAAGGGGAGCTCACCACTTTGAGCATTACGATGTTGTCTCTCAGGGAACCCAGGACCCCGATGAAGGACACTACGAACATGAGCAGTCCCAAGACGATCAGGATGATGGCCGGGGCCAGAAACAGTCCATCCAGGGTCTTGTAGCGCTGCCTTTCCACCTCGGCGTAGATTCCGACGGCCATAATTGTGCCGCCAATCAGCTGCAACACAATAAACAGTTATCAGCCTGGGAGAGGCTCATCCATATCGAAGTGACTTCCAAGTGAGGCAGAGAATAGTAACAAATCATACTACCACCATTACAATGAGTTTCAGAGAAATAGAAAACAACAAAAGAAAATCAAAAGAAAATCAATGGAATACAGCAGAAAGGAACTATAATCTATAATTAAAGAGAACCAAAGGCTCGGCTTCCGGCTCCCCTGTAAACGCCCCTCCAAATCAGGTTCAAAAGGCGGAGGACACGCGCTTAATCTACAGGGACTGGGAAGCCGAAAAGAGGATATGCATTCAAAAGCATGCATTTAGGAGGGTCATCTTTAAGGTCATCTTCTGCAAACTAATCTACAAGTTGTGTTGGGTTCTCCTTGGAGACCTCAAGTGCACCTCATACAAAAACTTTGACACCAAATGCGGGTAAACCTTCACCTGAAAATCCTTCTCTCAACATGGAGCATATTTATACTATACAGTATAAACATAGAAAAGTACTGTTTAGGTAAATCGGTTTCTGTAATTCAGTCCAATGTTCAAAGAATTTTCTAAATTCTGCAAAAACAAGTGACCAACTAGAACATTCCCTGACACAAGTAATAATACATGCACATAAACAAAAGGCAACATAACTAAATGGCCAATGCTTCGGCATAGTACCTGCTACTCTGGTGAATTAAAAGTGAAACATGCCATTAACGTATGAGTCACAGGGAGATGGTCACCGCAAATGACACCCACAGGACAAGCTCGATGCCTCTGATGAAAGGGCACATTACTCACTCTGAGCCATAAGTAGCAAAATGCATACGTTAGTGAGAAAAACGGGGATGATAAATGACAAGTAGTCGCGCTGTCCCGGATCTGTAATTTAGGGAACGGAATATGCATCTGAATCAATTAAAGAGGGCACTGGGATCAACGTTTTGAAAGTGATTTCCCCTCACACAGATGACCTGCTCTTATCGGCTGGTGCTTTAGGTTGGAAAATGGAACAACAATCTTGGTTTATGGCTGTGAAAATATGCATTCAAAATCACAACACGAGACCGGAGTGCGCTGGAGCTGGTCGATCTTATCCCTGGTAACGCAGCATTACCAGCGTTGAGAAAGAAGGAATGAGGAGCCTGTTAGAATGTTTCTTATGGCATTGATTATATTATAACTATTAATGTGTTGATTCTACTTAATGAACCTTTCGATTGAACTTCAGTGTTGGAAATTTGCGGAACGTGATGAATGAAACTATTGAGTTCGACAGCCATTTTGTAAACACTTCAATCTCACTGAACTGAGATTGTCACATCATCTGAAACATACTGGCTGATGGAAAATCATTAATAGAGGAGTTCATAGAACACACACACACACACACACACACACACACACACACACACACACACACACACACACACACACACACACACACACACACACACACACACACACACACACACACACACACACACACACACACACACGATGGTGCCATGGTAGGCAGGCTGCAGTGTCTTGTTGAGTGTCCCTCTGTTTATATCCGAATAAACAAGCACGTCTTTTCCTTACATGTCCCGGGTTACTGTCAGCAATGCTAGCTAGCTCCTGGCGGCCTGCCAGCCATGCCCAAACAATGGAAGTTAAGAGGAGAAATATGGCACTTTAAATCCTTTAAAACAGAACAGAGCAGGTTCTGCCATCATGGGAGGAGGTTGACGTGCATGAGTTGCCATAGCCATCATAGAAGGTAGTTGAGTTATAGGCATACATCCCCCGCATTCATGAACACATGGAAAGTCTCTCCGATTATACAGACGGAAGACGATTCCATTCATGCATTGAAAGTTGAATGTCATGCGTTTAGCCAGCCAAGCTCACAAGACTAGTTTATGATTGCATAATCTAAGCCATTAGACGCACCCTGGGAGACACAAAACATAATGATGTTGGATGTAAACAAAGATCTAACTCACGACAGCGCTAGTTCTGCAATAGATTTTTAACATCTTGCTGGAAGAAAATATAACCGATAGAGCATGGGTGAAAACAGTGTTGCTGGACCATGGTGTCACTCATGGTCTAACCACGGACATGTCGTGTTGTTCTGCTTGTAGACATGTTGTGATTCTGCCAAAAATAAAGCAGTGGTTAACCACATGGCATATAGGCAGGGGGAAAATCATATGAGCACCACATGATAAAACAGGAACTTCTCTTTATGCACAATAAGAAATTAATAAACTAGTTATTCAGTAGAATGAGTCAATTGAAAAGCTTTTTTAGTTCCACTTACACACGGTTAAGTTTTTTTTATGGTCAAATAGCAAATGCGTTGCATGATTTACTCTATGACTGTACAAAGACTTCTGACTGTTCAATTGATTACATTCAACAAATGGAAACAGTTAGGATAAAGCCAATAAAATGGCCGAATAGTAGTTTCTGATATTTTCCTTCATGGAAATACATTCTCAGTTTTGCGCATCTGTAAGTCAGTCTCTATACAAAGGCATGCAGAACTAAACATGTTGTTGCATTTCTCTGCACTCTACTTTAGAAGTCATACATTTCCCTTATTTTTCTCGCGCGCTTCCTCTCGGTCCCAGATTTCAATAGTCTCCAGGCGGAGGCTAATTAGCGTTTGCCTCAATGGGTTGTAATACTGTAAAGTCGAGATTTCCCCATGAATCAAAACCTGTAATGACCGTTTCAGTAGCAATACATTTCCCCCCAAACAGACTTAGAAACATTCTTACGCTTCATAACTTGAATGTTATTGTTAATCAAAGGGTATTCATTGCGTTTTCAAATGTTGAACATTTACATAATGTAAATTACACCATTTGTGTTTGTCATTTCATGTATGGGTTTGTTGTGTTCACATTTATTTGAAGTTGCTTGTATGTCTGAAACTGTGAATCATTTCGCCAACGATGAGCATGTGATGTAAATATGATATTATTCAGGGTTGCCACTTCAAAAAAAAAACTAAAATCTTCATTAGTGAAATATGAAGCCATCTGCAAAGCCTTAAAAAAGAGACAAAGGGGTTCCGTCCTAGATCATCAGTAATAGATTTGCCTTATTATATGAAAACCATGACAGGACAGCCTATTAATAAACATCTGCCCGTTAACACAATCAAAAGGGGATCTGGCACTTATGGAAATCGTATTCATAATTGACAACGTTAAACTTTTCCAAAGGGCAGAATGGATGATTTAGGGTAAACACTGACTTAATGGTTGGAGTAAATTAAGAGTATTGAAATCATTTACAAATAACAACCCTCTTCTGTTGTTGTTTTTTTACACAAAACACTTTCAGAACGACACATGTTGGCTTAGGTTGTTACAAGTAGTAGCCCTTCAGGACAGTACATATTTGAATAGCTATAAATCTTACAGAGAAAATTGTCTCATTTCAAAATTAAATAGATGAGCAAGATCCAGTAGAGTAGCAGAAAACCTCTTCAAACAAGTGAAAAAAAGAATCAAAAGGATCATGATTATATCTCAGTGTTGACACTGCAAACTCCACTGAAATGAAAGCAATTGCATCCAGCCTGACACTTGTTTAACCCGCCCAAAGCCAGACAATATGAGAACTGCCTTTTCCCAGCTATAAGACCATAGCAATAATACAAAGTCCACTTCTCGTTATCATTAATAAATGATGTACATGACATCATGCAGCCAAAAGACGCACACACTAACCAGCTACAAGAAGCAATAACCATTGTGTTTCCATTACAATGTATTCACAACGTTCTATCCCTGAAATAGATCTCTGAGAAAACCACAGAATAAGTGTATCTATAATAAATGAAATCATGCAACACATACTCGTATATATATTTAATGTCTTTTTAAAATGATCCAGACCTATCTCTCCGCCATCTCCGCAAGGGAGCAGAAGGGAAGTATTGGTGGGCTGTTGTGATCTCGACAGCTTAGGTTCGACAAAGGGACATCCTGTCTCAGAATACACTGCAGACAAGCGTGGGTCATGAGAAAGGATAGTGTAATGTGTTTAGTTTTTGCCGCTCGAACACATAATGAGTGGCAAACTGTCACTACATCAGAAGCTCTCCCTTCTTCGAACAACTTTAAAAGGGCTTTTATAAACGGTCGGGAAGGAAAAATGTTACAGTTTTATACAACCTTGCCTTGAGATGGTCTGTGTTTTGGGGATGTCCATGGTGTGACCAGCATGCTTTTAATCCTCTACTTGTTTCCCTTTTGTGGCTTTCATGTAGATTCTCTTCCTTTTATTTAAGGCATGTTTGCTATCGTGTGAAACAGTTTTGTTTTCTGTGTGTAAATATTTGTACTGCTGTCTTGTCTAAGTAAAAAAGGTACAAAAGGACTGTCCTGTATCTTAAATGAAAAGGACCCTTAACCTTTGACCTTGTGACCATACATGATGTTTATACAGCAAATATAGGAATAGCCATTACGGTCTCTTTGTTTACTGCACTGCACTAATAGGTGCTCCAAAGATCCGGTATCTACCATTTCCTTGGTCTTGGTCCACACTCCGGACAAAGTCATTCACTTCCCACAAGGCTGAGGGTCGGCCAGCCCAAACCACTGATTCATTGGGTAACCTGTGCGGGTAGCAGTGGAGACGATTGCCCTTAAGTGCGCCTATTGCCGTAAGAAGGGATCTAAATGCAGGTGGACACTGAAAATGAAAAGCATCCTCCTACGCTGCACAAGTAGACCTAAGGGAACAGCACCAAACATTTTTCATGAAGCAATTTTCATCGTTTGTTCAAGCGCAATAAGAGAGACCCAGCAGAAAGGTTATTTGAGAGATAATGGGGGAATGGGTATGTTGAATTAGATGGAAAAGCTGGGCTACTTGGCAAGAGATCCTTATTGTTTACTGGTGTTGAGGCTGGTAGAGAAGCCCTGTACTGTAAACTCTTCGGTCATACCAAGGCTGTATTCATCCAATGATATTACGCTTACTAAAATATCTTGCGCTCTGTGCTCTGCTGTGGTCCTTCTTCAGTATCTCCCTCTCTTTCTTACCATTTCTTTGAAGCGTAATGATGGATTTCTCCTATGAGCTGCAGGAATAGCACTGCAAGTGGCGGTCTGGATTTAGATTCTGCTATTTGTCAGCGATGATGTTGATGAAGATGACGATGTAATAGCTGCCGGGCTTTTGAAAAAAAAACCTGCATCCAAAACCCTCGATAACCTCATCCTGTAAACACACAGGCCAGAATGCAAACAGCTTTCTCACACTATGACAAATGCCTTAAATTAAATAATGCAACCAGGTAAAGATGAATGAGTATTCCAGAAGCTGTATTTCAAGGATTTGCTTTTCTTATGATCATCAACCTCACTGAAAAGTTTTTGTCCTCCAGTTTAATGTTGTCCCAAAACAAATTACAACTTATAATATTAAGTGCTTTGGTTATCTATAGCTCAATGGTTACCTATACCTGTTAGCTCTATATAATCATACAATATAATATCAATTATCATTAATATGTCAGGGTGGCTGAGTAACTTGAGTTTGTAACATAAGACATAAACGGTATGAGGAAAACAATTGTTTCATTGAGGGAGGTTGGCAATATAAATGTTTGGATATTCCATAAAAACAGTTTTCCAAAAATAAGTACTATTCCATAACACTATAGCTGGATTGTTGACCAGAACAGTCTAGGCCTAGCCCAACAACCTATTACAATTCTGTAGAGGGTGAATCCACACCAACCACACTGGGTTTGGCCATCTGGTTTGATGTCAAAGCATATCATTTGTTACACCTCACACGTACTAAACTTATGCAAAGAACTACTGCTATTCGTTAAGAATATACATCTGATCACATGGATCAATGCTGATATATGCAATATGTTATGTAGATGACACCCAAATTAGGATTGCTGACGAGTATGTAACACATCCAATTGGGTACAATGCAGACAGCACAGTGCAGAGTGGCTATAACCACGTAGCTTACGCCCAACCTTCCAGCCGTGATACTAGCAACATTAACACCTGTCGATTCAGATAGCGCTTGGTCACTTGTGAGCATTTTGCATTACAGCCTGCTTTGACAAAGTTCTTCCTTAGCCCTATTCTCACTGGCCGTACGTGTCCGGTAAAACACCGGTAGTATTTGAATGTGGTTGCCTCTGATGTTGGATCACGTCGTGCACACACCCTGCCCGGCCAGTGTCTAATGACAGATCACGATGTATTCGCAGAACATTGGATTAGCATCACTGAGAGGACACAGCCACTTACCCACCAACCGACGGCATACGCGAACAGGGTGAATTTAAGGAGAACGTAGGAGAATTTTTGACAGTATCGCACATCGCTGCTGTGGCCGGACATTGTTCCCGTCTCCCTGATTCAATCGGCTCCCCGTGTTGTTGATGACTGTTCACAATTCACTTCCGCGTTGTCCTACCGCCACACCTGCAGGTCGCCTTTCGACCCTCTGACTGTGCGTGCGTGCGTGCGTGTGTGTGCGTGTGTGTTCGTGTGTGTGTGTGTGTGTGTGTGTGTGTGTGTGTGTGTGTGTGTGTGTGTGTGTGTGTGTGTGTGTGTTTTGTGTGCGTGCGTGCGTGTGCGTGCATTATAATATTCTGATTGGGAACTGTGCCAAATCCGAGTGCAATGGGAATAATATATTCGTCGCCTTATGTAATTTTGCATATGGGTCCGTTTTGTCTGGCTCACTATATTGCACCCAACCTTGTTTTAGTGCAGAGGCCTTTGTTCGGGGAGAAAAACACGTGTGTGTATTCCACACCCCCCCCCCCCCCCCCCCCCCTCTACACACACGCACACGCACACACTCGCGCGCGTGCTGACCACCAGCTGAGGTCAGCACGCTTTGACGGCCGTTTCATTGTGTGTGTAAACAAAACCGCTTATCTAACCCAGATAGGGGACCGTTTAACACTGCAAACCATTACATTCTCGAGAAGAATAGCAAGAAATTAAGACTTAAAAAATGTGACGGTGTATGTCAATAATGTCATATTTAACTCGCCCAAGGCTCCATTGTGGATGAAATTCAACAAGATGAAAGATGATCCAACACCCCAACATCTGAAAGAGCAATAAAGGACTTTCCACAAAGCCAATTTTTCAAATCACAGCTCTATCGCCGTCCTTTCAACCTGTCCATGGTCTTTGTTGGCTATTCTTTAATGCATGTTTTGATATTCAATTCGACAAGGACTGCCACCT